>NC_092359.1:9719307-9940743 GCF_030848805.1 Temnothorax longispinosus | reverse complement strand
ATTAGTTGCAGTAACGTATTCTCACTACGTCGTTTGCCTGCTTAATGTTGCAGTCACCAAGCTGAGGGAGCACTGGGATGAGACGAATTCAAAAGTCATGCAAAGGAAGACGCAGTTGGACATGATGCTGGGCGACAGTCAACGATATGAGGCGAAGAGAAACGAGGTGGAGGTCTGGCTAGCACGAATGGAAACTAGACTCGAGAGAATGCGAGCTGTGGGGCACACCGCCGACGTACTCGAGGCGCAGCTCAAGGAACAAAAGGTACATCGAACTCTCTTTCCGTCTTTCCGCAAGTAACCGCGTTAGCTCTTCGAGTCGGCGAGTTTTTAGTGCCACGTGAGAGAAGTGTCTTTTAGCGAATGGTGAGAATAAAAAGACAGAAAAAAGTGCTGTGCGATAATGTGTCTGCCTATTTGGCTTGTCTGCAATATCGAAAATGTTTTTTTACTAGTAATCTTTGAACACGAAATATATTTAATGGAGATTCATAAATTTATATAATCAGAAACTCTATTAAAGTGCCGATAGATTTGATTGAATTGTGTTGAAACACCGTTGGGATATTGTAAAGATAGCTATCTTAGTTAAGTACATTTATGCTTTGAAAAGTGTCAGTTGTGAACGTTTTCTTGTATTTGATCGTGTTATTGTTCAAATGTTTTCAATTTTAGTTTTATGGAGATATTATATCTTTGCAATGTGGCTTATTTTTACTACAAGATGTTTCGACAGTGCATTTTTCATCGTGTGCATCAGGAATATACTGATATTAAATGAAATATCTGCTGACTGATATTATTTCGTACGAGGTAAAGCTTGTGAATTACAGTTTTTTTCGAATACAGATGGCATAACATTCAATATCATGAAAAATTTTTTTAATATGCTAAAGTTTATTACATCATGAAAATTTATTAGATGTGATTACTGTTGACCGCAAACAATGTAGCAGCCTTACAAAAATGTAAGATTCTTTTTATTATTATATAATATGACTACGCAAGCACTGAACACTATATCAAAAGTTCGCGAGTGCAAATGTTTTCTGAAGCCACAAACTTTTCCCATTCGTAAGCTGAATTAAAGAGAGCGAACGTTTTGGAATCCATCTGCCCAGTAATAAGTCCTTTCTAGTAATCTTTTTCTACTTTGCATACGACAGTATAACGCGGTCTGAAAAAAGTTGTAGCGAATAAGGAATGTAGCTTCCAACGTCTCAATCAACGAGATCTCAGCCGGCGGAGCGCATTATGCGCGAGGAGCTCTGTTTAGATTCAAAAGAGCCAAATGAGATATTCATAGAATAATTTATTTCCGCAACAGTGTGCTTTCGCGTTGCCTTTGACTGAAACGCATTTGCCATGCGTTTCTTCCGAACCTCGCATGTCTCATTTTCTGAATAGATTCTGAGAAAAGCTTATGAAATAGTTCAACATAATTATTTTGTTGTTGTCGATAGGAGAGTAATTTGAGAGGTTAATATCTTATTTATTTCTATAATTTTTATAACATAATTTTATTTTTACGAGCATTTCTTTTAACTGATATTGTGTGCGTTTTTTATTTGCTAAAAAAAATCATTATTTATATAGAGGTTTTATCTCAATGTGCACTTTGCAAGTCTGATCGGGACCAATCAGTGCCGACGGATATCCAAAGAAAGTTGCATCGTACGGTATATCGGCGTAAAACTTTTATTCGAAGCTCTCTTCGAAGGTTTAACTTCGCTGACTTATCGAGGCTCGAGTGCAAAAGAGGCACGGCTTCTTCTAACCCGATACGAAGTCGGAGTTAGATAGAAGTTTCCTTTTTTCGCCCGCTGGCCCACCGTCTTCGATTTCACAATCTCGTTCCCTTTCTTTTCCTCGCAGTCGTTTCATGCCGAGCTGCACCAGTACAAACATCACATCGAACTTTTTAATCAGCTCACTCAGAAGCTGATAGCGGTTTATCAGCAGGACGATACGACACGGGTGAAGAAAATGACGGAAACGATCAACCAGAGATACAACAATCTCAATACGAGGTAAGTAACAGTAATTTCTTATATTTGTTTGCGAAAATTTCTCGCAATCTTTTAAAGCATTTTCCTGCGGTTTGGTCTTTATCGATATTAAATTTATGAGTTATGAATAAATTAAGTGGAATTAAATAAACTTTAAATTATATAAACAGATTGTTACATATAATTAAATCAATTCAAAATAACTAGTAAATTTAGTGTGAATATAAATATTGATACTCGTTTACGTAATACGTTTTAAAACAGATTATTTTTTCTGAATTACAGCTTAGAATCTAAGCAAAGAAATAGGGAGAAATAACTCATTCCTTGGTTAATTTGCTGCAATTTTTATTTTGACAAATTTTAAATTTGTGTCTTATTTATCAAGATATTTTATGTTGAAAATTATACAGTTGTAAGGAACAATGGCGAATAATAAATAAATTAATAAAATTTTGATTAATAGAAGATTAATTCGAGTTTGTAAATAAAAAATCGTAATCAAGAAATGCACCTTCTGGAACAGCTTATAGAGCAAGCATGGCGTATTTGCTCTAGGGTTTCCATTCGCGTCTATAGCGTCTCGAGTTAAGGAACTTTGCTTCGAATCAAACTGTAGATCACGGATGTAATACTGTATCGACCGATCCGTTTCCAGCATCATCAATCGAGGGAAACTACTGCACTCGGCGATGAACTCGCTCCACAACTTCGACCGGTCCCTAGACAAGTTCTTGGCCTGGTTGAGTGAAGCGGAGTCCACGATGGAGGGATTGGAAGCGGAAGCCGATCGACTGGGTGGACGACGAGACCAGAGCGCGCTCAGACGACCGCAACATCAGCTTAAGGTAAGATTGTCACGTTCACGCAAATCTCGCGACAAGTTCCGACACGGTACTTTGGTAATGTAAGTGTTATGACCCGGTGCAACACAGCCGCAAATTGCGTCGTTCATCATTGTGAGACGAGAAAGATCGCTCATTTTTCAAATTGCTCGAGCTGAATATCTTTCATAATATGAGATATTACTTTCTTTATTATTTATGCCAGTAGCAGTGCATGTGATGGAAAAATATTGGATGTTTAAATCTAAATATTTATCCATAAGTGTTGCAATTCTTAGATTAGGTCGCTGCAACTTCGATAATGGTAACACTGAGTGATTGTATAAACAAACACGCTCTAAGAAGGTCTTTATTAGCGTTGCAAGAGACAGAGAAAGTCGGGTGTATGCTCACGTGTTGCGCGTTCTAAAAGGAACTTCATGGAGCATTTCTAGAATAATGAATCTAACATTTTTAAAAATCGATCCTTACATTAAAACTCAACTAACAAAATAACACTCAAATATAGATCTTCTCTATTCAATTCATTAATTTATATGTCTTTATAACCACTTTGTCATGTTGTTTAGACTATTTTTAGTTATCATAAAACCAAGTTATATTGTATACTAGCAAAATTCAGTTAAGTTTTACATTTTAATAAGGAAGAAAAAGGAAAAGATTTTACCAGTATGATTTAGTAGCAAGATAATCAAATATTTCATGGATATTTGAAAACATCAAATTATTCTTTTAATTATTACATACCATGATTTTTATTTATTATATGCGGTTTAAATTTCTGTTTTTTATATATATGTTTCAAATTTTATTACGAATTGCTACGTATGTGGCATTACGGAGCATATTTTGCCAAGCAGAAGATAAAAGTTTTTATTATGCGTGCATCACAATATGGATTGATTAAGAGTTAAATATGATTCGATCGAGTCATGATAGTCACGCCGACTTCTGACTTCTCAACGCTGCGCATCTTCTACGATACGTAATAGGTTTTGCGGCTTCGACCGATTGCCATAAAAGCGTATCGAAATGTCAGACAGTCGGCGCTATCGACGTATCCATTAAAAAGAAAAAGATCGATATCGAGTACCGATATAATGCGGTGACGGGCCATCAGTCCTTGCACGCAGAATGTGTTTTCCGCTTTATACTTATACGGATTTCCAGAGCGTCAAGATTTAAATTCTCGTGCGCCATGCGTGCGCCCGCGGTTGTTTTTCGTCGCGTTGACGCATCCGGTAAACTCACCGCAACTGGCAGCCATTGCATTCACGTGCTGTGATTTAGTTACCCTGTAATTTTGCATTTGAATCGGTTGCTTTTCACGCGACCCCCGATGTTTTTTGTCGGCACGTTACCGATTTTTTTACGGTCGTTGAGCATTTCATTAATTTGCAAGCGATCATTCCCTTCGTTCGTCGCGGTAAAGCGAATGTGATGCTCGTAGAGAATAGAAAATAAATTTCTCGCGATTTTTTGCATTTATTGAAATGTGGAAAAATTTTTATGTATTATTATTACTTTTTTTTATGCGTCTACGAATTTTACGTAAATATAAAACAAGATTAAAAAGGTCGAAATGTAAAATTATCGTTGTTTATAAGCGATAAATCGTGCGGCAGTAAAAATTGAATTAGATACACAAATAGAAAATGAGTAATAATGATTACTGAATGTTGAATACATTTTAATAAGACTGCGTAATTACATGCTGTATATGCGCGATATTCAAGAGAATTGCTTGCGAAATTGGTACTGATAGATCGCGCTCGTGGATTTAAACTGATGTACTACACGCGGCCAGTATAATATCTCTGCGCGTACCTTTTATTGTAGAAATTGATCTATTTTTAATATTGAATTGTGAGTACTTGCACGAACGTGGCCTACGCATCCGCGGGGATCATTATATTGTAATACTTGTTTTCCATAATTATTGACAGACCTGTTTGCAATCGCCTTACCCACGTTCTATTTGCTCGTCGAGACAGCACTAATTATTGACAGAAACAAGCGCGATTACCGTCGGTGAGCTAGACTTTGATCGATTGCGTGTAATATTTAAGAGCAAATGATCCTTGAGCAAGGAACTTAGTTTCTTGCATTTTAGAGGCAGATGCTGGTGAAAATATTTTTGAACAAAATTCACAAAGTTAAATTTTTATTAATGTGTGTTATATTTACTGCAACAGCTATTTATTGATTAATTTTTTGTATCATTTGACTATTTAATTTTGTAATTTTGGTCGCATCTTTTTGGGAGAATTATTGGAAAAAATATTAGTATTATTTTAATATGATGTACATTGCACTTTATCTCTATATTTTGTTTTATCGAGAAATATTGCATTTTAAGAGTATTATATTGCATGTACTATTATTAAACACATTTTTTCGTTAAATTGTGTAAGATTTAAATAATCTTTCTATTAAATTTTCAAACACTTTTAGCAAAAATACACTATTTAATTTGTTGCGAGATCAAATTTTATACTAATGATATCTTATTATGCCGTAATTATTCTGTTGTCATTTAGAGCTCGTGTGGCATGTATAAAAGATTCTCTCATATCGATTGCTAAAATTAAGTTTGGCGAATATTCGGATATTTTCTGCAAATGCCTGAATAATCTATTAATCATTTAATCAATAGGGGAATCTCCAATTTATTATTGAAATGATCGATCGCTAATAACAAAATTTACTGCATCCGCGCTAGTAACGAAATTAAACGATTAATAATGATCTTCTTTTATTAATTTGTAATCACACTTGATAATATAATATATATGATGCTTAACATTGAGTGTTAGAAAATTTAACATCATGATAATAAATATTATAAGATTATAATGAATATATATATTGAGACAAGACGCATGAAAGAACCGTTTTCCATATGTTTTATTAATCCTTTTTGTATTATACTTTTTGTTTGGAAACGACAAATGCTATAATATTCGATATACATATATCCAATAAATGACGAGAGCATAATTTATAAACTGGAATTATTAGCGATGTGGAAATAGGTTATTTGATCAATCACATAATAACTGATTGGAATTTGTTATTCGATCCATCGTATCCATCATGAGTAGTTAGAATGCTATGTAATATTCTGCTGTTCAATAGCTCAGCGATAACATGATTTTCCAAAAATAATCGATGTACGTTGAGAAGCAAATAATCGATATTATTTGCTTGGAATATTTCAATGTACATTTGCAGACTTTTGTATATCTTTCATTTTGTATCTTTTTTTTAAAACTCGTGCTTCTCATAATAAATATTCTTTTAAATATGATAAACGCTAAAGTTTCGCGTTCGGTATGAAACAATTATGAGCTGGCAATTGTATTATCCCAAGCTTATATTTTCATTCACCATACACGCGACTCTACATCATGCTAATGTTGCTGTATATGGAGTGGAATATCGCGAAAAACTTGTTATCGCCTCTTGTTACAATGAGTCGCGCAAACGAAACCTTTTTTTCCCGGCGCATCACGTTTTCATGTGGGAACCATGCTGGTCGTACCATCTGGCACTCGAGATTAATTAACTTCATCAGGAGAGCGTGCCCATTTTATCCTTGCTAAACTCTTTGTACCTCGTTGACACAATTTTGAAGTTATTCGTGGTTATATAGCTGTAATTTATTTCGAGTTCACGGTACTCGTTTTATTTCGTTGTTCATGGAATTTACGACTAAAGATAGATATTAAATCGAAACCGAAGTGAAACAGTCGGTCTGCGCTACAGAATTCTTACTTAGTCGCTTATTTACATACGACGATAAAAATGGAAATCGAGCGGCGGATAAGTGTAGCGGCTTTTTCCCCTTTGATTGTAAAGCTTGCTTTTATTGTTTTATGGGTTCGTTGCTCTCGCGCGGCGGACAAATTAGAGGCAAACGTCAAATGCCGTTTGCAGTTTCCACGAAAGTTAACGAGCTATCGAGAAGCAATTATATATTTAAAATCACGAAAGAATAAATTATAAAGTTTGCCTAGCAAGCTAAGATGCAATAAACTTTTATGTATAATGCTAATTTTTATATTTTTATTGGCTGCAACGGTTGCGGTGTAACTCTGAAATGTACTGCTGGACTTTATACTTTCGGTCGACGTCGCTTGTACTTGTTCTGATATTTGATATGCGGTAAACATTATTTTCCTCAATTCCGCATATCCGCGCTTAAATGTACTGCAATACAATATTCTGAGGAATAATGCATAACGTCTGTCAATATATCGTGCACATATTTGTGACCGAAACTATTGAACTCGATATTTCTTGAATATAGTATAGTCGCGCGGCTAGTTTCGCAACGACGCCGTTCTGTATCATAGTTTACAAACGTCAACGCGATTCAACTAATGAATTATCGACCTACACCGCGCCGGCGGACATAACTTATGTGTGTACCACTTGCCCATATCTACCTCCCGTCTTTCGAGAGCGCGTCTAACGGAATTTCTAGTATCATCGTCGAAAACGCGCTTATTCCCCCACCATTGAGCCGCAATCCGCTGGCTTCCAGCTTGCGTACTTACGTCGATATTACGTCCAACGAAATTATTTCCGAGCTGTACAGCTGAGTCTTGAGATATTCTGTGTATATTATGTACATTTTATCCAAGATTTTTAAACATGTCTAGCATTATAATCTACGTTTTTAATGATTATTATTATTTTTTACGAACAAAACTTTAACGTAAAAATAAGCTACCATTTATTTTGATAAAATATTCGCTTCATTTTGTCAGAAAGATAAAATATATCTACGTGTTGCAAGTTTCTTTCAAATTGCGAGCCTTTTAGCTTAGTTCGACATCAAAGAGGTATACATTTGAGACATTGCACATTCACGATTTATTTGCGAGATGCAGAACTCGTTGCTACGCGACGTCTTATGTTTCTAACATTCGCGAAACGGACTCGAACGGGTTTGCTCCGCCTGAGATGAAGTGCTTCGCGCGTGCTTCAGAACTACAATCTTTTTTTTTTTTATTGTGCGTCATATCGGAATTCCACTGCTTTTAGGAATCGTTTATACGGAAAATAGAGAGCATCGATTGGCGGGATGTCGGGGAGTCGCTTACGTGACCCGGACTTACGTTTCGCCTTTAGATGAACAAAGAGAGTACCAGCCCTTTCTCATATTCATGGTAAACACGACACGCTTCGCTTCGTTAAATCAACCTTACCGTGGCTAATCCGGTTTAATGCAATTTCACTTGGTGACTCTCTCTCTCTCTCTCTCTTTTTTCTTTATCGTAGAGCCGTGTATACACTCTATACGAGTCAAGTCCTCCGCTGTCCCTGCGGGAAATCCGCCTTCGTACTTAGGCGTCATTAAATGTGCAGAACCGTGATTTATTGGTGCAGCGGTGTTGATTTTCGAAAGAAGAGGGAAAATCAGGCGGTCCGTGCGATAATTAGCAGCGTTTAGTCAAGTGTGATAATTCGAACTGATTGGACTATATTTCACATATTTGAATTATATTTTTTGCAACTAATGTGCTTTGCATTATTGTAAAGGTTCAATTACATCTTCGTTCACAGCAAGTATATAGCAAGTTTAAGTGTTTGATTAATTGTTACATTTCTTACTCCAAAATAATTCTATTTTTCTTATTATAAATATTTGAATATATTATAAAAATATAATATTGTTTTTTCGCTCTGATTTGTCGAATACTAGTAATTGCGCTATTCAGAATTAACTGACTTATCGAGCAATAAAATACGTTGGATTTTCTCATGGTAGTATAATTATATTTTAGGCTCAACTGAGTTAAATTTCAGAAGTTCAGACCCAACTGTCAGACATCTGTTCGAAAGTTACTTTATCATAATTAATTTTGCATGTGCGGTCTTATCCGACTGGATATTTATTTTCCGCGCGCTCGACGTACAATTGTCAAGGTTGACTAAACGGGCATTAAATCTTCGCGGACGGGGTCGCGATCGGCGAAATGGCGGTGTATTGTCGGGGTCCCGAAGGTCACGGAAATACGGAAGAACGAGTAAACCGAACCAGCCACTTTCCCTTTCTCGCTTCATCGCGCCGAACACAGCCGAACGATCGATAAAACGCTTCCACCGTCGGGCGGCCGAGCGCCCCGCGACGATAATATTCCTCTTCTAATAGCCATTATTCCATTACATTATAGCGCTTTTCGAGAGCCGACGCAAGGGGAGCTTTGCCGTTCCGCGCGCTGCATTTTGGCCGTGTCGCGCGAGACAGACAGTACTCTGGAGAAAATTTACGGTGAATTTACATGCGCACGTGCTCCTGCAATATATATATGCACGCCACGCCTCCAGACTTTTCTCAGTTAGAATCTCATTCCGAAATATCAGAGAACATGTCCTAAACATTTTCCAGCGTCTTGCGACACTTGTGAAATTAATGTGGTTTTATAAACATGAAATACAAAAGTAATATCTCAGACGAGGGATGTATATTCCTTTGACATGATAGTAATTGTAATTTAAACATGAAATTTTTAACTAAACATATGTTTTAGGCTTTAGCTTTATATTGGTCTCAAAATTTGCTTCGCTATTCGTGTGCATTCATATACATATATATATATATATATATATATATTATAGAGTCATTCACATGTATAGAGTCATTATAAATCGCTTGAAGCTTATTTTCCCGAATGATCATGTCATCGCTTCATGCGCCCGCAATAAAATTATCAAACAACTGACGATAAGCTTAGGGATGCGTTCACTGGCTTATCCTCTTTTTTTAATGGTTCCGCGCACAAAGCGGCGTTCCCCTTCTTTTTCAACGCCAGGGGGTAGTTCTTTGCAACAGGCTGGTCGGTGCAGTCAAACCGCCCCTGCTCAATGCGGAAACATGATCTAAATCATCCGTCGTTACAAAAGATACACCGAGAGATACACGGCCGCCGTGTGCTCGCAAGCATGATGAAAATATAAAGCGGAAGTCGTAGGTTGTAAAGCTGCGACAAAGAGAAAGAGAGAGAGAGAAGGAGAGAATATTGCAATATCGTAAAGGCCGAATATATAAAAGAAACGTGTGCATGAAGGCAAGCTCTTTGTCAGGCCTTTCCATTAAGGGGCGAAATTTGAGCCGAAATTTAATTCCATGCCATTCGATATATACTTTTCCCTATTCTTCATGAAACGTCAAATTCCGCACATACACTAAACATTCGTTAATTATTCGTCCAATTTCTCCATTGCTTTTCATGGAAATTTCTCAACTTTAGAAACCACTGAAGAGTATACAACATATTTTCTTTCTGATAAAATATTTGACATGTTCGAGTTCGTGATATTGTTCTAGCAGAAAAATTTATTATTGCTTTGTAATGTTTCTTGAATCGTCTGTTCTTTCTCTCTTAAAAATTATGATTAAACTAATTGCGAGTACGTTCTTGATTGTTAGAAGTAGCTTTACCAGATGTTATTAATATTTTATCATTGATGATTTATCATGAATTTATTAATATCATTGATTAATTAAAAAAAACATTTAGCTAAATAACTTGAGTGAAATATTTCAGACAAAAATATGTAATCTTCACATTTGCGTCATATCTCATCAGCTTCCCTCAATTCCTATAAATAGAACATACGCATCTGCTCATCCGCCACGAACATCCTCACCCCCATAATTCACATAGAAAAATTTGACACGAGGGGTTGTTTTCGATCGAAATAGTACGCGCATGCGCTCTAAGTTCACCCTAGAGGGCGACAGCTTTCTATCCACCCCTACTGTTCCGTGGTCGGTAATGCAGAAGGTTCGTCTACCCTGGTTTAGGGGTGGTTTTTGTGTAACCGGCAATCTACCTTTGTACCGACAGTTGAACGTTCGCGAACTGCTGGTACGAAATTTCCTACAGCTTAGCTGTTGTCGATATGTAAGCTGTCGACGAGTAAGAAGTTTCTCCTGTGATTTCTTGGAATCCAATTTTCAGTTGCATCTCCAAACCTGCTATGGTAAATACGGCATCGTGATTAATTTATCGTTTGTTGATCGAAGCACTGAACAGTCGATCTAAATTTATCTGAAGTTTAATATTTAGTAAAAAATAATAAATTGCAAGTATTTAAAAAAAAAATAATCATGAAAATATAAGGCAAATCTTAAAATTTGTTTAGTGAATTAATTGTCGAATTAATTTATTGCAAATTAAGTGTTTCAGATCTTAAGTTACTATCTATACAAATTTTTTTCTTTTGCAAAACTACAAAATCTTTCTTACAAAAGATATGTATAACTTTTAATAGTTGTCACACGTTCAAATTGATAAAGTATTATTTTGTTATTTTATTATCATGAAATAATGAAGTAAATGACAAAGAAGATACACAGAGATTGTAATTTATCTAACTTATACGTAACAGAAGATAGTGTCATCACGACATTATGTATTAAATGCGTGCTGGTCATTATTTGCCATTGATTATCAAATATGTTACTAATTTCGAGAAATATGGAATATCTATATTAATTCTCGTAATATAATTTACAATGAACGTAACATCACTTACGATTAGCATAAAACTTTAAAGAATTCGAGTTATCTTCCGTTTTTTCGGTTACGAGTGAGATAAGGAAGGAAACTGCGGTCTTATCGTGGCAGCATTCAGGAATCGCTCGATTTAGACAGCATCGCGTTTAAAAGTCGCGATATCTTGCTGCTCTATGTAAAGCCGTGCGGCAGCTTTAATTGAAGATATTAAATAATGAACTACCTACATCTCTCACAGGACGTTTAAATTTAAAGAAAATAAGATGTCGGAAGATATGGATCTCGTATTATAAATGATGACTTTTTTGCATAACATGCAGATATATATAGTAAGCGCTAAAGTTAAGTCGTGCAGCGAATATCGATGCAAAGAATAGAACGAAAAGATCCTACATAAACTCATAGTTTAGTACACCGTATAAGATTTTAGCGTTTATCGTATCTGCGATGCACTGTCGTCAAAAGTTTCTATTTTTTTTGTACGTCGCGTTTCGATAAATGCTGCGCTTTGTTCGTAATTTTCATTAAATCCAAGCAAAATGGTTATTTCGCGTGACATCGCCGTTGTTTCACGCAGTTCCTTCGCTCCCACAGGGTATCTCGGGCATATTTGAGCTGATTGTGTTTCCGTTCTTCCAACAACGGCTCCATGATTTATTCCGCGGCCGTGTCGCGGAAATCGTGTTACGCCATTGATTCGAGTTATTTCACCTCGTCCCTCGTTAGGCGGAATATATGCGAAAGCACCAAGAGATCGCAGCCAATATTCGAGTGAACGCTAAGTTGTCAGTTACGCTACGTTTGCACTGTACCGTGGCGGTGGCATTAATTTTGACTGAGCAATAATTCCGGGATATGTGGTGTTGCCCAATGACCGCTGACAACGCCGGTTACCGGTTCTCAATTCGGCATTCAATTAATACTTTTTCTGATTGCTTTATCGACATCGATACGATAAATAATAGCCGATCGTTGAATTAAAAAAATAAAGAGATCGAGTACCTCTTCGGGATTAGTTTCAATTGATCAGGCATAATTTTACTAATCTAACTTTGTTGATTAAATTCTGTTTCCGTGACTATTTGTCGAACAAATAGCTATTGCGTCATTAATTATAAAAAATGCATTGGCATAGTATAAATCTCTGAAGCTTTTTATTAATTAAAGGATGTACTTTTCGTCTTTTCAATGCAATGTTTAATTTGTTGTTAAAATATTCTTTTATTTTTAGCAAATTTATTTTCGATTTGCTGTAATTTTAATTTACTTTAATGACGTGGACATTTAATTTATTTTAATGACATAGACAGTTTTAGTTTATGTCATTAATATTATGTTATATATTTTCATTAAATACACATTATTAACATGCGAGCAGCTTTACTGACTAACTTTTAGTCTACTCTTAATTAAAGATGTTGTCAGCAACTGCGCGTGAAAGTTCTTCTTGCGAATATTTTGTTATGATACCGTTATCACACAGAGGTGACCCGCACGGATGCACGTCATATGTCACGTGAAGAAGAAATGCATGCACGAGATACATTTGCATGCACGAGAGGAACATAATTGTTTATTAACATATAGTAGCGCATACAACGCGAACTGAAGAATCCTTTATTTTTTCTCTTTTGCTCCATAATCTTCTTGTATTTCTCTTTCGCTTCTACGATTCCTTTCGGCAGATGGACAAATCCAATAGTCCATAGTTTCATGTTCCGGTGCTAGAATGGTTGCACCCCGGGGGATGTACGGGGGTTATCGAGATAACGTTGCGTGCAGATGCCGTTGTCTGGCGGCTTGTACCTACGTACCGGCAACTTTGCAGTATCGTCTCGTACTTGCACCATACAACCGTCGGCGTCGCGTGTGTCCGTATAGAGATGCGCTAGTATCCTTGTATTGCGGATACGGTATCGAGTCGCATGTCCACGGCAGAAGCTGCCACCCTTTGTGCGCCTACGTATTGCCGATTGAGAGAGAAACTACCACGCTAAACGGCCGGATAAGAGGCCAAACTGGGAAAAAAAGTGTATAAACGTGTCTGGATTGAAGAAGTGCTATTTAGCTACTGCAACGAGTTGATTATTAAGTAAATATAGTAATTTTGCATCAGTTATTTTTTAAATCTTCTTTTACGATGACTATTATTTTGATGTTATAGAAATTTGTAATAATACTTTTAATGATAAGTCATCACGTACAAGTATTTTTTTGTAGAAAACGATTATTCTATTGATTTCTTCAGACAAAAAATTTACCTTATTATATTTATTTCTTAAAAATGTTAACCATAAAATCGCTCATATTACATATTTTGTACACTGAGAAAAAAAAATCGTAGATTCAAAGAAATATTATTTGATTCAACTAAATGCAGCGGTCACGGGCTGTCAAGCTAACATTTGTTAATTCAAAAAATATTATATTTAAATAGATTCAGAATTTCTTGATATTACTCACGTATATTTGATTTAAATATATTAATATTTGCATTAAACAAATCACTACAACTAAACGAGTTTAGTCAAATTCACAACATTTTTTTCTCAGTGTAGTTTGTAGATACAGAAAGAATTTCTTAAGAACAACTTTGTATAATAATTCGATTTAAATATTACCGTTCGTTGACAGACATACGAGAAAATTCAAAAAACTTGCGCACAATGAAATATCGTACAAAAGAAATTTCACAAATTCAAGTCAAGCGAAATGTAGCGCGATCGCAAAAGATAGCTGGAATCGTCTTTTGGGCGCAAAAGCAGGTCAACCTTGTTCCTTTGAAGAGTCGACAATTTGAAATCCCGTGACGATTTTCATGCGAGGATGGCAGTCAAGAGATAAGGAATCTTGGAAAAATCTGAACACTCGCTTGACTGTAGATGTAGACGTTTTTCTAAGAGTCCGCAGTAACCGCGTTATTTTAACGAAAGGTTTCTCTGTATTTCGCTTTTTCTCTTTCTCTCTTTTTCCTTATCTATCTATCTATCTCTATCTCTATTTCTATCTCTCTCTCGTCGCGAGATACTTTCGAAAAGAGCAACATTGACGAGATAGCCCCTGAAAATACCTGTTTATCTCGCAAAACCCGATCAGAATATCATAAATTCCTCGACTTATTTTATGCGACGCGTAACTTATTGCCATTATTGTCGTTTTCGCACGAACAAAAATCGAGTAAATCCCCGTGTGAAACATACGCGAAGCGTATAGCTTTAACGATATGCGTGAAATATATGCAATATCTTACGAAATTCATGATATATTTCCCGTGCAATTCCTGCGGGATCTTGGTTCGCGCCAGCTGTCGACACTTGCCTGTTTACCGTCGTCGTTAAGCCGCACCTGCGGTTACGTGGAATTAACGGTTGAGATATTTCTCCTTTACAAGCTCTTTTGAGATAATTTACAATCGCAAAGAGTGATCGATTAAATAATCGAATAAAATTGATTAAAAGTATCTTTACTTTGTTTCTTTAATATAAAATTTAATATAAAGTAATATAACATTTTGTTCCAACAGCTATTTTCTAATTTGCTATTTTCTAATTTTATGTAAATAACATGCATATCACAAAAGAGCTATTTATTTAAATTTTTTATAAGCATAAATTTTTTATTTAAATTAGAATAGCAGGCCAGAGGTGCTATAGCTAAAAATTATGCTCAGGACGCTGCTACATCTCGAGTATCTATATCAAAACACCGCTTTCTTAATATAGCCTATACTCGAAAGGATACCTGATAACAGCAGGTCACTCTGCGTATTCGACGGTGAATGAAACGACTGATAAAGATAGCGAGGCAAATGCATGAGGGCACGTGCCCCAGTTATCCGAAGAGTCGGGTACGCGAGTTTGCCCTGGGCGTTCGACTAAACGCGCCGCTCTATTTAAATTCCACTGTCGAGAATGTTTCGTATTAAGGGGTTCGGCGAGTCTCTTAAGATGTTTCCCGGGAGGATGTAGCTATCGGCGTCGGATGATGCCGCAGCTCTCAACGACGGCAAAAAGTTGAGTGCATCGTCAGTGGTGGTGATCCCTTCCGGCGTTTTCTTGAAATAAGGAACCTCGGTGCGTATATAAAAGGAAACCATTGGGAAGCGTAAATACGCCACGTATTACAATATCCGCGGAAATGCGCTCTTGAAAATACTTATTGGAAACGGAACGCATATGTGTGAGTGAGACCATTGAGCCGGCAAGCGGAAATAATTTTTCGATAGATTCAAATTGCGTTTTCCGAATTTCGAAATCATTGAGTGATAAACTTGTTCCAGTTGAATATACGTGAAGATTGTCGATTAACTCTTTTTGTTTCGAAGATTTTTTAAAATATTTATTTGAAAGAATTTACTATATACAGGTTTTTTTCTGTGTATTATTATAATATTATACATTTTGTTTTCGGTGAGCACATTTTGTGTCACATGAGGATTTTGAAATTGTAATTCTGTTATTATTAAGTATTTAACAAGAAATAGATTTTACAGAATATCTTTTCATGTATTCAAGTTTTATAGAATCTCAACAGGGGGTTAAATAAAATAATGAAAGAAATATCTCATTATCAATTATATATTTTAAACTGTGAAATTATCTGTTTCAATACCTCATAAATCTGTAAACGTAAATGATCAGAATGAGAATATTTATTAATATAACGAATGTAAAATATAAACATGGGTCTTTTAATAAATGAGTGCCTTTTTAATTGGGACCCAAAGAATTCTTGATCCAGGATAACGAGATATTTTACCGGCTTTAATTGAATGCATTGTCATATTAAATTTGTGCGCCAGCAAAACATGATATTCATGAAGACCGTTTCAATTAGCTAGCACCCCACTTAAATATTTTACTGCAGCATAGGATCTCTTGTATTTTTCACTTCTGTTATTACTTATTGTTAGAAATAAAAATTTTGTGTTTTTCTTTTATCGCACTTTACAAAAAAGTTTGCATAGAAAACATGATTCATGATAATATGTAAATAAGTATTTTGCGAAAATATTGATTATATCGGTAACATCAAATTTTTGAAAGAATCGCTCTAATCAATGATCTCTTTCTATATACGTTAATTTTTTTTTTGTTTATGACGATAATCTCTCATTCTGATTTCTCATAAATGTCGATTAAGTGCGATAAGCACTTGTACGAGAAACTTTGTTGTTATTGTTGATTATGAGCGTGATATCATATTCTAAATTGTGTGAGAGAAAAACAAAAATAACAGATCGATCACCTTAAACTTTTAGAAAATAAGTTGTTCCCGCCTAGTCATCGCGCCATTAAAGACTGCAGTAGATGAAAGAAATGCGCATTCTGGCGTTACCGGAAGAAGAATAAACTCAATTATTTCGATATCAAAGCTGCCATTTCTGGAGCCTCTTCGTCATTGAGTCGCACTCTCTGCTCTGAGTAGGTTTCCACTACTTTTTATTTCTCCCTTTATCTCTTACGTCGTTAACTTCGTCTACCTTCCGTTGTCTCTTCGGATGCTATCTCAGATCGAATGAACGACTTTCTTTTGGTATCGACAATCGCCGACGATACGAAACTAATGGCACCGTAGGCTTCGTTATTCTCTTCACTGATTTCTTCCGGTCGTTCTCTTTGGGGATATTATTTCTCTGTGATAAATCTTTCCTTTTTTCACGGGACAGCATTAATAACCTAACATTGAATTTGTAATTATAATTAATTATTTTATTTTGCAACAGTTTTAAATACACCAAAGTATATTTATTACTAATTTCTCTATTTAAAAAGTTGATAAAAATGTCTAAATTTGTTTTATACATGACATTTTTTGCTCAAAATTACTCGTGCAGAATCGTTTGCAGAATTGTATCTGGACTTACATTCAGCAAATTTCTTTTGCAATTAACAATACATTGTTAATAAAGATGTTACGGCATCATGCTGGAATTCCTGCGTAACACGAATGCTTCTGCGTTAGTTTCGATTCGTGAGTGGAAGCCACCATCCGCAATTCCTCCTCGTAGATAGCTTCTAAAAACCGGAGGCCACTGGCCGGACAAGCTAATTTATCTCTCGTGCGAGGTTTAAAGCCCTTCCGTCGTTTATCTTGCCGCCGACGAGTAGAGGATCCGCCACTCGTTCCTTTTTTCTCTACTCCTCACTCTTTCCCTCCACCTCGTTGTGCCCTTAGTGGACACCAAATTGAAAAACATCCTCTCGTCGCGGAATCCTTGGGGACTTCGAGAAATTGTTCTACGAATCTATGTCGTCACCGTCGCGTAACAAACCGAAAGAATTACGTCGTGGCATCTGCGTCGTTAACGTCGTAGCTAATGTACGATATGTCACTGGCATCACATTTAAGAAAATCAAGTGTCTTTAAATTACGTGTCTGCTATGATGTATCAAAATGAGTGGTGCTAAATTGCAGGACATGAATACGGCCAAAAATATAAAAGTACGATGAGTTTGAAAAATAGTTTGTACGAATATATCTAATAGTCAAATCATCGATGTATAATGTCAAAATAATTAATGAAGATCGTGAAATAATTTTATCAAAAACGCAATTAATCTTCCAATGCTCGATACATTTATAGAAAAATTAGTTCCTATTTTATATTTTTATATTAAATATTATTTTAAATTGTTATTTTTATTATTATTGAGGGAAAGTTAGTGAAAAATGAATGATTTACTAACTTAGAATAAACTACATGTGACTTGTTATTACACATTTATTAGATATCCACGAAGTCATTACATTAGATTGCGGAATCTGGATTATACCCATTGAAGCATGTAACAGAGCTCATTATATTGATTCGGACTGCCATCGATTCCGTTTGATTTGTTTTTACTTTATCTCGTCGCGCCACTATGGATTTATTTCGTGTTTTACTTGCTTTTACGCAATACGCTTTTGCGATCCCGAATGTGAATCTGACAGAGTGAAGTCGAATACGAAGCCGGCACGTTTCGTTTTAATGAAACGCACGTGATGGGAAACGCGAACGTTAATATTGCGGCCTGGATGTTCGCAGTGTAGAGATCTTCTCTTGGTAACGGCCCCACAAACAGTCCTGCGTTTTGTGGGGTTCTAAAAAAGAAACATTTCGAGGTGAATGCGCGGCAACTTAGCGCCGGTCATAAAATCTATTACCAGAGTGCATAAGAAGGTATTATTCATAGAAGCGAGCTAGTCTCTCTTCAGTAAGACGGTCAGTTGATTACATTAATTAAATATCTCAGTTTTGCGTTTTGGCATAATGGTGTATTTACGTATGATAATTCTCATAATGTTTTGTAATGCAATTCAACCGTGCGAATTACTGATTTCAACTTCTATTAGTTTTTATGTTTCTTTAACTTTGCATAACCAATATATCAATGTCTTTCGTAAGAAGACAATTTAATGAATATTTTTATGTCGTTTTTTTATTGAGGGTAATCACCCTTTTTCTGAAATTAAATTTGGAACGTCAAAACGTGACAGATTATGGTAACAGATTATGGTACGCTCAATGCCGAGAAGATTAATCTAAGGTAATTTCACGTGAGATTACAAAGCGAAAGAGTATTCGCGCTTTCTGCAAATGAATGAATGGCGGAATCTATGTTCCGATAAAACGCGTCGTTGATTTAATGGACAGATCATTCAGAAAATTGAGTCGACACATCGAGTGACTATACAGTACAACGGTGCCACAGGTAGAAAGGCGCGTCGCAGAAAAAAAAAAGAATCGAGACAACGAATCAGAAGGTCAGATGAGCTGTCAAATCAGCGTTCGCTGAAACAGCGTGCATTGAACAATCGCGCGGCGAACGGCGATGAAAAAGATTTGGAATTCGGCATGAATACGAGGCGCCGTTCTTTTCAGAGCTGGTTTTTTCGGTCATTCGGCTTTTATCCAATACGAACCGCACCAGACCTGATAATTGCGCCCGACACCGATTTAATCGAAATAAACACAATAATATAACAGCGCGTAACAATTGCTCTTTGGAGCTTATTCATTTTCTTCAAATCCGTTTAATTGCTAACAGATATTGCAAATTATTTTTCCATAAATTTCGAACATTGAATAGAAGTCGCGATTGTGTGAAACTTGACTTGGTTCGTGTCAGCATTACACTCCAAGCCGGAAATTTCCTACTCGCACAATCATTTCAGGTATTGTTAGCACGCAAACATCTTGCATTGAAATCGCGCGCGCGGAACATGCCCGACTTCGTATGAAGTCGTTCGTCATTGGGGAAATGAAAAATTCCAAACGAGACTCGTGTCGCACGGGGCAAAACTTCTTCTCTGTTGCATATCTGTGGGCAGAATCTGCGGCAGAATCGATGAAACTCTCGGTGTGGCCACCGAGACGTCGCCGCGGAAAAATTCTGTTATTGCAATGGAGGAGCGTTGTGTGTCGGTTCAACGAGGGATCTCGGCGGAAAACGATAGGAATTTTATTCTGCAATGTACATAGGAACGCGTGTTGCTTGTATCACGGGCTGACCGGTAAAAATTGCCCTTTCTTTATCGCAACGAACCCTTTACGGCGCTAGTTTATGTAAGTGCAACTTATTGTGTTAGCCGTTGGACTGCTTCCCGTTGGTTTCCCCCGAGAGACGGGCAGCGTGCTCTGATGAACGATGGAAAAACTTTGCTCGACCTCAAATACTTTCCGATCGTCCTAACGCGTAATGGATGGAACGTTTTTGCCACCGCGAGTCTCATAGTCGAGAATTCGAGGCATTGGAACTTTCCAAGATTGGTCGATTGGCGAGAGAGAAGCCGCGCGAGAGCTTTTACGAGGTTGTCACAAAAATTCCCGCGTTGAAACAATGAAAAATACGGATACGTCGAGATGAATATATCCGTCCGTTATTCTTGTTTCATCGAATGTCGAGTATTTAATCGCGAATCACGCGAAACCTGATCGTGCATAATTGAGTTACTTAAGTTATTTAAGCGGAATAATAACATTGTTTCAAATAATACGCAAGTCGAGTTTAATTTCCGCGAACTTTTAGCTTTAATCGTTTGACGATGTACATCACCTATACATATGTATATTCATATTTTTAGCTCCTTGCTCAAGCATACAATAACGAATGCAGGCACGAGTGCTATTACTGACGGATTGTTAATTCTGCAGCTAGATTGATAACAAAGACTGGAGATGTAGAGGTGCACGGCAAAAACTTTATTTGCAACGGCGGCTGTATTGCCGTTCTCAAGTTCTTTCAACGCGGGCACCTATTGTCATCAGATATGAACTTTGAGCTTCGTGCTGTCTCGTCGTGGATGGAGACATAGTGCAAAAAAACTAAAAGAATGATGGAACAACTGTTATTGTGTACCGCCACCGTAGACTTTGATTAGATAAAGAGTGATAAGGGTGCTTTATAATTAAAAATTTCAACGGAAAAACTTTTCATAATAACATACTGTATGTTGACATATACTTTCGCTTCTCATCATGATGATCTTTTGTATAACGATGATGTTGCTAATTTTGCCAAAGTAGTGACATATGTTATATTGACCGTTTTTTATTTGTTTTTTGTTTCAGGTAAGTGAATTGTGTTTCACTTTTGTTACATCGAGAAAGAAAGCGATTTTTATTCGGGTAAGTGCATTATTAATTAATCTACGTGACGATTCAATCGTAAACTAGATAATTATTAATATGGTCAAAATATTTATTAATCTATTTGTTTGCGAATATTTCCGTATCCTCTTTATCAAAGAAGTTAACACGGAAAGGATTAGCTACTATAGCTAGTTCCAAAATAGAGACAGCTAACATTTTTTGCAGCGAGAGCAAAAGGTTTTGCTACAATTGCTAAATTATAGCTCTTGCTGCAAAAAATGTTAAGTGTCTCTAAATTTGCTACAGTAGCTAATCTTTTTTTCCGTGAAATTCCTACGAAGTGCATTTTCGAGGCTTATTTTTTTTCTCATCACGCTTGGTTTACCAGCATTAAGTTATTGTATCTCGCCTCGAATCGTTAACTTTTACGGCAAAGTCGTAAATTTTAATTCGTTTCGATGATGGTAATTGAAAGGTTTGAATGTTCAGCCGTGCATCTAGTAAAATATATCAAAAGTCCGGCGCAGGACGCGATGTTCAATTACAAAACGACGCGAATTCGCTGATGTGAAAGAGAATTTCAATTAGACGTTAATGGACGATATGAGATTTTTGTTGCGTTAAAGCGGAACATCCGATTACCGGCTTACAAATCTATCGTGCGCAACAATATTGCGCGCGTCATTCTGATCTGTCAGAAGATTTAGGGAAATATTCCAACAGTATCATGGAGCTTGGGAATTGGTCGTGTCTGATTATATGTGTGATATTACGATTAATATTAAATATTTTTACAAATGTGTTAATACGATGTATATGAAATCTCATTTCAAAGAGATGAATTCTTCAAAAAATTCTTGTAATTACGATGGTGAATTTAAACAATAAATTATCGTTATTTCTTTAATTTGTTTATTAAAATTTACTTGTCGGATATCTTATCTATCTTATTTTATTTAAACAGATTAAAAATTGAATATTTTAGTATCAATCTAGGAATTTTTTTTATTCATATCGATATGAGAGAACGTAAAAATTCGAAAAATTTCTTCTGCTTATAGTATGATTGTCAAATTCGATATGCTGAAAAATATTTCTTGCCTTATATATGTTACAAAATTATACAAAATTTTTTACGACTATTCAAATCAAACTCGCTTTCTTCACAATAATTTGTCCCCTCTAAGTTTAGTAGGAGAAAGCAGGAGGGTACTAGTGATAAGAGCCAAGCGGAAACTTAATTGAGTGAGATTTCGTAAAAGAAGCGACCTGGAGGATGTATCATTAAAGCGCGCGTCTGCCCCCATTTGCCTCCTCACCCTTAACTCGGTAACCCATATTTCACAGCAGCACTTACTCTAGCCATTCTCCCTTTCACAAAGCCACTCGTTCCGCACAAAAATACTCGCGAGTAAGCGAACCAGCTATAGTACTCATGCTATAGTACTCACGAAGAATCGCAGCGTCGCGCGCGGTGCCCCTGTCGCATTTAAGTATACAGCTAAGCTGGAGATATTTTTATATTCGCTCATAGATACATGTGCAATATGAGAATCTTATCAGAAATATAAAAATATTTTTTTGTGAACTTTGAAGTTAACAATTTTTAAAAGTTATCAGCCATAAAATTTAAAATTGAAGAAAATATATTTGCTACTATTTTTCCCCAATATATAAATTTTTTCTTTAAATTGATAAATAGTTTTTATTCCTGAGACGAGCATAGATATCATGTATTCTAAAATACATGCGTTGTCTGAATGATGGTATACCTTGCATGACGTACATACCTTTGTATGCGCACATGTAAGCGTGAAACTTTTTACCAGATTGCGGGATGAAATAGAAGAAGCGGGAGAGTGAAAAGTGAGGACGAAGAGGAGAATGAAATATTGTGACAAGAGTTCGGTTTCTTATGACTGTCTAATTCTTTTTGTGGTTTTCTGTGCTGGCGAAGTTCCGTTTTCAGTTTCGTATTTTTACGCCAAAGACGGCGTTAATTTAGAATAATTCGCGTACTTCTAATTATAAGTCGCTGTCTTTATGAGATGACATAAAGATGATTTCTGGTTTCTTTATGACAGTACGAATATCATATTGTGAAATTCATTATTCTGTACAAATTTGATATGTTCATATTTTACGCAATGTACAAAGTATGTTTTAATTTAAAATACAATTAAAAAGAGATCAATAGATATTTTTGCTATAAACTCTTTTATTTTAAAATATCCAATATGCAACTATTGCATGATTGCGTGCAAGATCTATGAAATTTAATAACACTCATCGTTTTAACGTCATGAACAAATTTTATATTTCTTTAGAAAAGAAAAAAGTTCCGAAAATCCAAATTCTGATCAACTTATAAATTTGCAGAGGAATGATGTGATTTTCCTCATACTAGGCGAATATTAAAGACAGAAAGCGGAATACAAGATGAAGCTCATGAGCGGTCTTCAAAGGCCAGATTGTTGTTCGTTCCTCATTTAGCGCTTCCTGCCTGTTGTGGTTAACGTGTGTCTACTAACGAACCTATTGTGGCATCTCGGTCAACGTTTG
The DNA here is from genome assembly GCF_030848805.1 of Temnothorax longispinosus. NCBI lineage: Eukaryota > Metazoa > Arthropoda > Insecta > Hymenoptera > Formicidae > Temnothorax > Temnothorax longispinosus. The sequence continues at coordinate 9,917,216 of NC_092359.1, read as the reverse complement.
GTCCAGTAATCCCCTGTGTTGCTTGGAACTTTAATGGCGCTCCGTATGGGACGCATAGAGAAATCCCTAAATATGTATTCTATCTTGAAGGATTCATTATACGTCCGATCGGAGTATATAATTCGCGATGATATATCTACGCGGTGACCCGTAATCGTAGGGAGCCCCACGCGGTGCTTGCTGAGTACTTTGCGAGAGTGGCGATGAATGGAACGAATACGCCGACGCAGCGACGGTAGAATTAATTACAACATGAATCGGTTATACCTGCGAACACCTGCAAGCCAAATTAGTTCGTAAATGGTGGATATTATATGATTCTAATGTTTATTCTTGAAAATATCTCGCGGTAGGTCCATTATTTACAGAGCAAGCAGCTAAAGATTAAATTCGTAGTTAAAGCGAGATTTATCGTCAAAATTTTGCGACTTAGCTGATGTTTTTTGTTGGCAACAATATTTATAAAAGCATATTACTGGAGTATTATAGTGGATAAAACAATGAGACGGTAACATTATCGTGCAAGTATATATCCGAAAGGTATAATAAAGAACAAGCAATACGTAATGCAAATTTATCTTGGATTATAACTATCATATATATATATCACACTAAATTACTAAAACAAAGCGGTGGTATACCATATTAGTCGGCTGCAGCTTTCAGAACCTTAAACCGCAAATCGTATATCGCGGAAGTTGTTATCGTTCCGGACTGTCTCAATTATGCCATTACATTTCAACCTATTAATTTATATTTTTTTCCTCGTTTTTACGCTTCACTCTCAGGATTCGTCGTCATGGGGTAATTTATTTTTTCCCTGCTATATCATCATTGCGAAATACTTAACACCCAAATAATGCCTGTACTTCAGACAGCGTGTTATGAGAGGCTTGACGATCTCCAATCTCCATTAACAAAAATGCCGATTAATTTTTTACCTACGTTGAACTTGTACTTTATGGTGACTGTTCGTGTATTCTATAAGACTTCGCGGCATCTCTGTCTCTATCATTTGCTCGTCAAGCATATAATAATACGAATGGACCTCAAACGACGCAATAAAGAATGTGCTTTTATTACATGTACAACAAAATACCTATCTCACGAGAAATTTTTTATTACTTAAAATAAAAATTACTACATCTTCCGGATTATTTTTCATTGAGCGTACAAGAACGAAACATGATTATTTCTGGATTAGTTTTAGATTTTTATGTGGATCGAGTTTCGCGTATCTTGCGCGCAAGCGGATTATATATCCAGCATATAAGCCCAATGTCATCTAACTGCAGAGTTTTCCTTCATCGAGACGAGACTAGCCCGTCTTTTCTTCCTTCCTTTCTTCCTTTCTTCCTTCCGTCGGCGCCCGGCTCGCCGACGGAGCACTTTTATTATTTCGCTTTGTGCGCCGGGTTATAGCAAATGATTTATCTACCGGCAGCAACGGCGTCGCTGCCTCATCGGAACTTCGTGTAATCTCGTTCGACGGCTGCCTACCGGATCGATTAAGTTTCGGTATTCGTTCGGCAAACCCGTTGTTTCCATTTGTATCCATCAGCTAAAAAGTAGTTGCATCGGAACAGTATCCGTGTCAGGAAGAATCACGGATAATGCAAGAAATATCGCGCGATGAAATATTATTTCACTGAATAATTTGCGAATTAAGTTTTTGGCAGTCAGTTGCTAACGAACTTGTTTCGATTATGATATATAGTGCGTATTATACGTGCGTATATTAAGGCAATTGTTATATTAATGAAGTAATCAAATTTGTTTAGACAAATTTGAATATCTTGATTAGGGATTAATTTTATTCTGCAATATCAAAGTTTAGTATCGCTAATATGTGTTTAAACTTGAGGCATTGAAGACAACACTAGAGAGAAACTCTCTTTGTTCAAGGTTTAACTTTTATTCGCTCCAACTTGTCGCAGGTAACGAGACTTTAATAACATGAATTGTTTATGCGAAGAATTTGATATCGCTGCAGCAAGTTACCTAAGATATCAATAACTTATATGTTCCTTCTGGAGATATAACTTACATCGGCACCCCGCGATGCAATCGATAAGAGATATATAAAACACCGAGCGTATAAAATATATAAAAAATCAATATATAGAAAACTTATATCAATACTTTGTGTAATGAAAATTTATCATAGATGATTTTTAAGCTTGAAAATAAGTTTACTATATTTAGCACTAACAATAGAACCAATATAGAAACATAAAAAGTAAAAAATTTATTGTTTTTTATTGTACTTTTTATTAAACCGTTATATAGATCTACAAAGAGATAGTTATTTAATACTCGGTTGATACATATACATATACACACAATTTATTATATTGCGTATTTAAAATTCCTTTTTGATGTAACTTTTATTAGAGTTCTTCGACAATTATGTAGTTTTAATTATGATTAATAAATTAACACAAATAGACTATAACTATAAACATGAGAAAATTTTATTTTGTTACGTTAATTCTTACATATAACGGTTATGTTCTTTTTTTATGTAAAATTACTTTGTGACCGGGACAGAATAAAAACAGATTTTTTTCTATAGCGGGGAAATATATAACTTTATTTAAATTTTTAAATCGTTGGCTTGTTATTTTTGGCTTGTTATCGACTTTTAGAGATAGATAAGTGCAGTGCATATACGATACATTGTTATGTTTTTATATATACACACTTTATATTATTCAGTAATTCCAATGAATTTCTCTGTGCGGTTAGATTAGAAAATTCGACAGCATATAGTTATTATTTATTAACCAAATATACGATAGTATCTACTTTATCATGCCTGTTAGCATGTCGTGGCATCAATACATGAAAATTATTTCACGCAATAGCAAGCCTTATTTAAGTTTTTGAATCTTTAATTGCACAAAACAACGATTGACACTTCCGCTGTTGTGCATGCAATGTAAAATTGATCGTATTTATTTATTTCTGTACAGTAAAGATGAATAACGTACGCTTAAAATCAATCCGTTATTTGATTATCATCAAATAAAATCGTCCGTTTCACCATTTTTATAGGGCTGTAAAAGAAACGCACCTTTAATCTTTACCTTTTAATCGCAGGCTTGCGCGTAAAAATTTCATTCCCCGTATCTTCAGTATCTTCAGTATCTTAGATTGTCAAGTATCGCAGTAAGGAGGTCATTGACGCCTGCGCCTACTCCAGCATGTCTCTCTTTTGAAGTCGTACATACTTAAATTGTGAAAGAGAATTTGATCAATTATTAATGTATACACAAGCAATAACATGCACTGTGTGAAGGTAAAGAGAGACGACCTAAGTGACATACGTATAAGGAGATAAGCCATGTATGTACTACTGTCGCAGTTTTCTTTCTTACGTTGACTATTGTTCTGAGAAATTTTAAATATTAAAAAGCGGAAGAAACGTATTTTGTCTCTGACATATTTTAAGACTTTAAAGAGTTAAAAATTTTCAATGTATTTTGAACTTACTTCATTGTTTGACTGCTCTTTCTTTTTTTCTTTCCTTTATACATTTTTGATGTTGCAATTTATATATAAGTTCTTTTTTATATGTATTATTTGTTTTGCGTAAAAAAATAAATTATTAGGAATCCAACTAATTGCTATGTTATTGAGAATATTGTATTTAATTTACGATACCGTATCTTGTTTTTATAACTTCAATTTGCCTTTTTGGCTTAGGCAAAATATGAGCAAAAAGGAAACCCAGTTAACGCACGCCGTTTGCATTAGCCTTATGTAGATAAATATATGAGATAGAGAGGCTGCGAGAGAGAGACAACCGATGAATGTGTGTGATGCTTTATAGCATTTCCGGAGAGATAGTTAGCGGCAGTCTCTCGTTTTATCATCTCAATCGATTCTTCCCCCATATTCTTATCTCTGAAAAAGGTATCACATCGACAAAGGAGAAATATCAATAAGCGTCTTTTTTCACGTCGCATTTTCTTTTAACTTTTTTAGTCGTATTTTCCTCTTAATTATTTTATTCGCGTGTCTATTGAAAACGACTTTTAAATTGATCGCACCGATCGCTTTTATGTCTCAACGGCGCTTGAAATTTTTTACCGCGCAGAAATTGTCTTCGCCCTGCGGATATTGTCATTGTTCCGCGCGTTTTCGCAGTCAACACTTCGCCTCTCGTCCTGTCCAGTAAAGGAGGACTCTAATGGTCGACGTATGCTGTATGCATTACGGAAACAGTAAGAGCGAGGCGAAGCCGAAGGATAAACGGAGATGGTCGTAAGAAAAACAGTCGGGTATGTACGAGGAATAGAAGCGGCGCGGCCGGCGCCGAGAAACTGTATCCTGTGAATATCAGTGAGCGTCGTCCTTGCGGAGATAAAGATCCCATTTTGCTTCTTTCACTCTTTCATTTTCCCTTTACTATTTTTTCATATTATTATGACTCTCTATGTATAGGTATATGTGGGAGATGGTTATTCATCCTTCATATACAAAATTCGCGCGATATTTTACAACAGTTATATCTGTCGTAGCGAAGTTATTCTCGTCACGTTTAATTGACGTAATATTTTAATAAAGAGAGCATTTTCTATCATGTTACTATATCACGTTATAATTAGAGGAAGTTAAACGCGTATTTAATTTGATATATACGTATTATTTGATTTGATTTACAAAGTTGCAAATTGACCAAACCGATATACCGGCGAACACATCCACGAATTTACAGCGAAAGGGATATAGTGGAAAGATGTGTCCTCAATGCGTTACCCTGGAAAGGCAAACACGGTTTCTCTCCTTCTCGCCTCTACTTACTGCCCCTGCATCCTTTCTTCTGTCCATCTTCCCTGTCCCTTTGCCAAATGTATAGCGAGCTCTGGCAGTAGGTATCCCGCGGAGAGAAATGGGAACATCATCGTCGTCGTCGTCGCTGTTGTTGGTGCGGAGGCGGCGGAGGATACGAGAAAGCGACAGGAGGGAGCTTGCAGGACTGCGCCGATGTTCCTGAGGGAGAGTATAGCGGGAGATGAAAGCGGGAGAGAGCTCCGGGTGGAACGGAGATGGACGAGAGGAGGACGAGATGAGGCGGAGGAGGCGACGTCGGGAGTAGTAGTCGGCCGTGCGGCGCAGGCGTGCGCCTCGTCGCGGCTCGAATCCCGCCGTATTCCAAAGAGGAGCACGCCACTCCGCCCCCGGCACGGCAGCCACGCGTCAGTCTCACCCGACTGACCTCCTGTCCCTAACTTCCCTCTTCGATTCCTGACCCGCGCACATTGAACTCACGCGCGTTCGCCGTTTGCCGGTAGCAAGTATCACGCGTCCGTTTTGCACGCAAGCTCGGGCGGCAAGAGTGTCATTCGGTGCTGAAGTATGGTACCCACCACCGATCCGCGAACGATAGACATTGTCGGTCGAGAAAGTTTGAGAGCGACGAGACGTCATGGTATCCCGGCCGGCTGTCATCTGGATTAAGAGTATCAGAATCTGAGAAGACTCTCCCGAGAAGATCCGCGCGGAGGATGAATGAGAGAGAGTAGAAGTGAACAAAACTTGTGCGTTGGTGAGTCGGAAGGATAACTGCAAGAATGACAGTGAGGAGAATTAGAAAGACGCTTAAGAATTGGAAAAGATCGAGGAAGATGAACGAGGCTTGTTTGATCGCGATTCGGGGAGTACAATAGTCGTTTGAAATCCGTGGAGATTGAAATAAATATCTGTCGAAGAGCGAAAACCACCGGCCTATTGTTATGATAATAGAAATTCTATCTATTTATTTCAAAATCGTAGAAAATTTTAAATACAGGTCGTCGTGTTGATCTCTCTTCAATATCTTTAAATGTCTCGAAATTCGGGTAGTGGATAGTGTACAGTGCACACGTAATAAAAATCATCTCTCGTGACGTAAACTGATGGAAGAATACATGTATCGATGAAATTTTGCGATAATTTAGTGAAGATCAAGCGTTGACGAAGCTTGTAGTGTTCTTTAGTGAACAGATTAAAGCTGATGTCTGATTAAAATCTTGATGCAGTTCAAACAATTTGTCACGTGTCTAGATGCGTTTGCATCTTTCACTGTTCACTAAACGTTGAATGTTCGAAATTGAAATAATGATCGAGAGTACTGGGCCACTGGATAGAAGAATAATTTCATTGAATAACGTGAAGAATAATAACGATATAATCCTCAACAAAAGTTACAGCGTCCGTAGTTGATTTAAAATATATTTAGAAAATTTAGTGAATATCGTCATTTCTAGTGAATATATCGAAAATTATCGGTAACTTTAGTGAAGAATATTGTGACGCTATTGATAATAAATGAGACAACTTGAAGATTTGGTTGAAACATAATTATCATGAAAACGACAAATTTTTTGGAAAACAGATATTTGACTAGTGATATTCAGAACAAACGGTAAAAACGACAATGAGTTTTTGTTTTAATCAATATTACAGATACAACGGAAGCTATTATTAGTAATCAAGATCGAGACGCACGTGATTTACATACATTTATACATGTGCATTCAGATCAGCGTGGAAAGACATAAAATGGATTGTCTATAATTTTGAAATAATATTTGAATTGTTAAGGCCGGTTAACTGAAATTTAAACGGCCTAGAGAACGACGCGGCAAACGAACAAATCCGTGCCATTGCTTCGCAAAATATCTTTGCATCGAATTACCAGCGCGACCTATAAAATCATTAACACGCAACGGAAATATAAATACAGAGACTTGTGGAATCCGGTATAATATCTCGTGCGCGGATGAACTGTAATCTTGAATTTATCAGACGGACAAAATTTATCGATTTTCTTACACGAAGCAAATGTCACGCACTAAATGCTCTTGAGTAGTTCCGCGCCAACGACCATATTAATATTTGAAACAGTTTATTAGAGCATCGAAGAAGACTTATTTTCATTTAAAAATATCTTTGACATTGAAATATTGCGAGTCAAATACTTTTGACATGGTCATTTTGCGCTTAAACAGAGATCGTTAGACTTACAATAAATTGGAAGTACAATCGCAGAATTGCAATCGATCGAAGGCGATGTTCGCGAGCTCGGACACCTGATCGGCTGTGTCCTCGCGCCGATAAAACCAAATGGGCGAGCCGAAGCCCGCCGTCTCTCCGCAGCCCAACGGCGGAGTGAAGCAGAAACCGACGAGTCTGAATCTCGCGCCGGGCCCCGGCTTCTATCGCAATGTAAACGGACGCGCAAGTCTGAATGATCGTCATCTACAGCACGTCACCGCTCTCATCGGCGGTGGACGCACCGCACACATTAACAAGTCCGCCTCGCCAAATCCTGCTGTCGCAATCAACAACTCCGAGCCCGGTGGCGGCGGCGGCGGCGGTTCAGCAACTACCGTCCAACTACCAGCGCTACCAACAGTACCACCACTATCAGCAATACCCTCCGCGTGGTCGTTGTCTGCAGAACTTGAAAATCTGCTGGAACCCCCGCCCCCACCGGCCCCAACACACCCCTCCCCCTCAAATCGAGCAAACGCCGTCAACGAACATCAGCAACATCAGAACGAGCAGCAGCACAACAATCTGCGATCGTCCCCGATCAATCAGCTGCCCACCCGTAGCCCGAGTCACAATGGTCACGGATTCCCCCTCTACACCCCACCTGCCCCGATACCAGCATCCGGCGCAAATAAAATTCGCTCTACACCCAACGGGCTACCACACCCAGCAGCACCGAGGCGTCCTCATAGTATTGCCGCTCCACCATTCCACGGTGTCCAACATCCCCTTGGTCAGCTCGGTGGTAGAGCAGCCGCAGCGACACCATTATCATCAGCAGCACCAGCACCAGGAGCAACAGCACCGGCAGCGTGGGGCTCAGGTGTTACACCAAATGCAACCGCATGCGGTGTACCAGGAGTGGTACAACGGCGTGCCCATTCGGTCGCCGGTACTCCAGTATCTCTACCCACCGGCAACAACAATGGCGGCGTCAATGGCGGCGTCAACGATCAACAGGAACCAAGGTGTAACGGTCCACCAGCCGGCGGCGGCAGCGGCGGCGGCGTCGGCGGCGTCGTGGTATCCGCGACTCGCAGCGCTATACCACCCCAGTCTTTATGGAACGGCCAACAACCCTTACCTAGGCGGCCTCACAGCATCGCCTCAACACCCGTTACAGCTGCAACAGGTCTGCCTCCAGCTACAACAGCAACACCAACAAGCGTACCCGCGTCCGCTCGCACACCAGGGGAGCCTATACAATGGGGTCCCTCCGGGTTGGTTCTACATCAACCCGTACCTCGTAGAGCGTACGCCTCGACCATGCCACATCCTCAACCACCCACGCCCACGTCACAAGGGCCCTGTCTGAGTGTACTGACTAATCCTGGAAACTCGAATACCTGGACATTGGGCGCTGCCCTTCGGCCCAGACCTCACAGTATCGCCACGACACCGCAAGGAGCACCGATGCCACCTGCTTCCCCCTCAGATTCTGGCTATCGATCGTTACCCTCAGCCGCTAGTGATTATCAAATCCTTAAATCGCCGTCGAAATCTCAACAACAGAACCAACAGCAGCAGCAACAGCAACAACAACAACAACAGAATCAGAGTGCCGTGCGACGACTGTCTCTGCCGTCAGCTCAGACATTGCTTCGCACGTCCGCTCCGCGACCTAGCCCCACATTTCACGGGCTCCCCTTCAGACCGTTCACGTGCGGTGTTTCGCCGAATGGTAATCCGATCTTCCTCGGCTGCACTCATCTTCACAATAGCAACTCCAGCAGTGGTACTGGCACGAGGACTTCCACGCCGGCAACGAGCCCGGCGACGCCGCTCACCACGTCGCAGGCGATACAACAGCTATTGGCGCAGCCGAGGAACGGTTTCAAGATCATGGACGATAAAGTGTCGTTGTTCATAGAGATTCTCGACACACAGGAAAGATTCGCTAAGGTCAGTGTCGGCGTTGCATGATTTATCAATATAATTTTTTCTTATTATAATGTCGCAAGTTGTTGCTAGTAGACCACATCGTCACGAGTTTATTTCAGTTGCGAGAAAGAATCGCGTGTTTTCGGATTAATATAAAGCTTTTTTTTATTGTTGTATTCTTTTATGACGTAAACTAATATTTTATTTGAAGAAACAATCGTTTGTAATAGAGTTTTCTTATTATAGTTACATGTTCATAACGCTAATGCATGATAATTTTCTAGCGAGATACATATAACAGGATTGAATCTCGAAATAGAATTGATCTAGGAATTATTTATGAGAGTTTTCTTGGCAAATTGATCGATGAGTTGATTTTCTCGATAAGAGCTATCCACCTATTCAGTGGTTTATTGAATTTGGAAGCGATTTGATGCCTAAGTCAAGTTTGCGTTTTAAATCGATAATGTGTCGCCGTTCGACGATGAGGAAAGATTCTATCTTAGGATCTCTCGATGGAAGGTCATACATAAATTTGGGATCTGAAAAATATATGTGATGCGAGACGCTTCTCACTCTCTCTCTCTCTCTCTCTCTCTCTCTTCGCTTGCATGGGCGATCGATCGAAAACGTTGTATACATATAGGCAGGTAGACAGGCAAGGTAGTCAAACCGCAACTTCACGTTTCACAGGAACTTTATGATTCGGCGCCGCCATCTTGCAATATTATTTATATGCAAACACGTAAAAGGGCGGAAGGGCGCATCATTCGTGTTATATATCGGGAGTTTCAGATCCGATTTACCACCGCTTCCGGTGCGACGAATGTGCATGCGCGCGCATCTTGCATAATGCATGGGAGATGGGGATGTTAACTCGAAAACTCCACTCGCGTTAGGGATGGGTGTCACTTGTAAAATGACTGTTAAAATTTTTAGGCGAAACCTTCTATAAGAATTTCATGCTTTGCGAATTAGCGCTTGATGCAAGTTAACAGAACTTGTTTGTACTATACATTGTGGCATTGAAGAACGAGCTATTATTTTTTTTCGGTTTTAACTGTATAAGCATAATAAATCAGTTATGCAAGAAAATAAAAATTGTTGTTTAAAGAGTTATGCGACTACAATTTTGTGGAAGATACACATCTTTCTTCGGAACGAGAGAACGTTATTTTCCCAGTGCATGCGGGATTGTGTTATTTTAACGGTGCACGAAACTGTCGCGCAAACTATTTTATACTAAATTGCTGCTGCAAGAGAGTTCTGAGGAATTGTTCCGGCCACTCGGTTAATTCCTCAAATGCTTTTGTGACACTTTTCAAGACCAGAAAGTAGTTTTTATTGCAGTTTTCATTGTGCGCATTCTTTTGTTGCGCTCGCTGGTTTTTAATTTGCGTTTAACCGTTACCTTGGAAAATGAGTTCTCTCATATAAATACGGAATCGATGGTTTTTCCTTACTTTCGTTCTAATCCGTCGACCAATGGATGATAATGAAATCGCGCACGTTACAGACAATTTATTTTTGCTGGCAAACGTTTTTCTCTCAAGAAAATGGCATTTTGCTTTGATAATAATTTTTAAATTATACTTTGCATTAAAAGTATCCCTTTATTAACAGATTTTGCTCTTTAAAAAAATTTTGAAAACGCAATTAAGATGTAACTTCAGTCTTTTTAATATTCTAAAATATTTAAAATATTGATATACATGTATTCTCTCTCTTTTCTCTCTCTCTCTGACGGAAGAGAATAAGCATTTTTCGAGTTTGAGTGGATAAACATAGGCGCGCGAAATGCCTTGTAATTTATTTACGAATATTCAGTGTTTCATGGTGATTTGTCTCTCGAGGCTTCAATTTTTGCGGTTGCGGCACGTCGTCTTCCCGAGTGTTTTGATGAAAGACGATCTCGTTTCTTACTGAAAGTAGACGGTATGTAGCAAAGGATTAAATTCCGCGGAAATTGATGGCGGCGCTAAGATTAAACTATGACCTCCGGTAATTTCGAGAGATTCCTCTCATTCAACCGCCCATTTCCACCCTTTTCCTTCCGAGTGCTTGCGCCACTGTTTGCAAGTCGTATCAAAGGACACATTATACGTACAGCTTTCTCACCCTCCGACTATACGTCTCTCTCGACTCCTTGTCGGGGACGACGACGTCACCGGGTTGGAGGGATGGCGGATGCGGAAGAGCGATCTTCTTGGTAGTTTCCTGCCTTCTCACATCGACGTCCGAGATACACGGATATGCATTTAATGCATTCTGAATACGCGTTGGGGTTATCCAATGGCATATTAGTTTCCAAGTCGACGAGGCTGTTTAATTGGAGTCTTAATATCGTGAGCTCAAAGCTCAGAGCAAATGAACGTTGAGTCTGTCGCGCAAGATCCACTGATTGCGCGCCGACACGACTGACGTATACGTATACGTACGACCACTATCCCGCTGACGAATGTAAATGAGATCCTACTACCAAGAATACTCTCGACGAATAGTGGAGTTTTTGGTCGGATCTCGCTTAACGTCTCTTAATGAATGAACGATGACGTTTGTGGTAGGCCATGAACTCGAAGCGCGTGATTAGTAACCACACGCCGTCGTATGCTGCCTCTCCGTGAATGGGAATACATATATATATCTCGCGATTTGATGTGCTTTGATAATTGCGGATAATGCTTCTGCATTTACATTTGTGGACGGATTTTTAATAAAAAGAAATTGTATTGCAATTTTGACGTTAATTTTAGAAACCGATTATTTTATTACAAAACCATTATTTTGTTTTATTTTTATTAATACTGGTATTGATTATCAATACCATTATATTTGTTACTATTATTATTTTTTAATATTTAGTTAAAATTGTATATAAATTAATTTTATATTATTAGTTTTATACATATTGGTTATTATTTTTTATAACAGTAGAATTTGAGAAAACATCAGATTCGGTTTTTGAAATAAATTGGGGTGGAATATTCTTGTGCGTATTCTATGGCTGTCTGTTATGGTAAAAAGGAAATGCTACGTTACGATTTCTTAGAGTTCTTTCTGACATACAAAAATTTTAATCAGCGATATTTTAACACAGCATTTAGCAGATTTGCACGTGATATATTAGAAGAAAAAATACAAATGCTTTTAATTTTTTGCTATTTAACTTAAACCGTATATTGAAGGATAAAACCCAAGATAAATATACATTTCGAAATTATAAATTTTGTCATGAGAATACAACGAAAATTTACGATTTTAACTGTGGCAATGTTGCACCTAACGTGAATTTTAATTTCGTCGATATCCTCTGGGCATATTTGCCTTTTGCTTGTTTAGCGCATTCCATCGGCTTCGATTTCCCGTAATTGGCATGTGAAAATTTCGATACAGCTCGATACGACGCACCGATAATACTTTGCCGGACATGGAATCACGTTCACCGGGGTAATGGAAAATTCCAGGAAAATTTCTATCCATGCCGCATCGCGTAGTTGAAAAGCGCGAATCGAAAAGCAAGGCAGCGTCTGCTATGACGCTTTCTGGTGGCGGGTGGCGGCTTGTGTGCGACGTTGACGGTTTATAAAACTATTTCGTTCTTTTCATCTTTCGTGATTACAGAGAGTCCAGGGTTCTTTTTGTTCACGGTGTTAATGAAAACCAATGGAAGAGATAATTTGAGGTGATGTTTCTCGCTGCTGAAAGAGCTTCAAGTTACGTAATTAAGTAATATCACATTTAAAGTGAAAACTAAGTATTTAACAGCGAGAAACTTTAATTATATTATCACGATAAAAGAGATAACAGAGATATATGTTTTACATGACGATGTTGCTATTTGCCTACAAAGTTATTTCGAAGATGAAATGCAACTGGACTGGAAGAGGATGTCGGGAAGTTAAAGCAATTTAAGTTTAACTTGCAAAAGTGGCGCTAAAAATTGAGAATGCAATGTCTTGAAATATTCTCGTTGTTATGCATTTCTGTATCTAAATATGTATATATCTCGGTCGCGTAGTTGGATTAACCGGACAGCTAGCGAAATGGCGAAAAACTTCACGAAAACACTGAAGCGCACATCATAACTTTTTACGGAATGAGCTTTTAAAAATATTTCATCGCGGCACTTTCGTGAAATGTTTTTTCACATATTTTTTATGAGTTTTGCTGGTCGTGTCACTTTGTTTTCATTATAATAAAATATCGAAAATCTTAATGGATTATATATTAAAAATGGAATAGGTATAAGAAATCACCTTCTAAGTAATGATTTTATGATGTGGGAAAATGCGAAAATTAGATTATTGTTCGAATCAATATGCGGACCTGATTTGCCTAATACGAACGTGCAATTGCCAGCGCAGAGAAACGTGACGCTCCTAAGGAAATGTCTACAAGGAAAACGGACATAGAGGAAATTAGCAGTCATGACTAGCTGATGTACCTTTTATCCAGATATAGCATTTCGCGGAAATATACAGAAAGTGCTAGAACCACCGGACGTCTTTTTAGCCGCAGCTTCTTTAGCTAATCTGCAGACGGTCTTCCTTTATTAAAAATATAAAAGGAAATCGTTATTTACTGCATTTTCAATTTTAGATATTTTTATAATTAAGTTTTATATTAAAATTTGATTTTTAAGTAAAGAAGCTATTTGAATTAATTGATTAAATTTTATTAAACTGTTGATCTATGCGAGAAAATTTTTTTTTTGAAACTTAATTTATGAAAAGTTTCTTATTTTTTTATTGTTAATTGTCTTCTGCTTACTGAAAAGAAGTCAATTTCATATTAAAAATAAACATGTAGCGAAAACAATATTTGATGATTTTTACTTGTTTAATTATCGATTTTTATGCTAATTCTATTTTAAAATATCAGGTTATATTTGACAATATAGCGTACATACAAAGCATAAGCGATTTAGTTATAATGGTTGTTTCGTAAATTTAATACACTACTATTAATCTCCTTGACAGTGATCTAGTATTTTGATCATCGAATGAATCATTTATTTCGTTAACTGAACAAATGTTCTCGCAGTTTTGCTTCCTACGCGTAAATATCATTGCTTTTCCAATCTCAAAAAAGACTCAGGGTATGATCGTTTAGTTTACTGAGATCTCACTGTGAATTTTCCGGGCGAAAAAGAGAGGCAGTGCGCGCAAGCATATTTTACTTGTGTTTCCAAGCACGTCATTCGTAAACTAAGCCAATATAATCGCCAAACTCCGAACGGAAGGAAGAAACTTCCTGACAAAAGCCTATATTCCTTGTGCCCTTCGCCGCGCCGCGCGCCGTCGCGTCGCTTCGATGGACCATCCTGCATGTTAAGCTCAGGCCGGTAGCACAATAGATTCCATCCCGGAGGAGCATCGCCCGAGACAACTTCTTAAAGCCGCGCCGGTGACGTCTAAACTTCGGACACATTTTACCCCGGGCTCGTCCCATTAGCGTAAACTTCCAGTGGCGCACGACACTATATCATTACGATGTAGCTGCCAACGGGGACGGGGTTTGGTTCCGCCGCGCCGCCGGCGAGAGGGCTCTTACGATAAATCCATCATCGCAGGGATACAATGTTCCGTTTAAAACCTTAGCCGCGTAACTGCTATCCTTAGTTATACTGTTTAGTCCTTTCTCGCCCCCTCATGCTATTTCTCAAGAACGAATGGAAAGGGGGTTCGCGAAATCTTCCTGGAATGTTTATCTTTTTGAATCTTTCTGTCTATGAACTTATGTAATTTTAAATAACAATAACGATTTATTTTTAAAGATAGCTTTTTTTTAAAAATGTGATTAAGGTCTAATTTAGCTGTTATTTATATTATGAGAGTTATTTTGTTACATTGCATGCTAAAAGTGTGTGACAAATGATCGGTGATTCACACAGTCACGTTATTGGTGACGTTTATTTGGATTTGATCTTTGCAGCTTCATGAGAAATGTAGGGCAGTGGTACGAATCGATTGGCTATTTTCGACTTCATTATCGACATTATTTGATGTCTCGACAATCCTCGAAAGGCCGGCCACTTACGAGTTTCACGACTGAGTATTCGCGGAAAGTACCGTCGGATATTGTAATATTTATGCCACAGAGTGACAAAGACGCGGAAAGTTTCGCATAAACTGACATCTCAAAAGAAAACATCCGTTCGTATTACGAGGGCCTTCATGAATTTTATCCGCTCGTAAAACAATTACGCGAGCTCGGTACTTCGCTTTAATTCCCGTCTATTGTCGCAAGGGGGGGTCGAGTGAAAAATAAAAGCTTCCCCATCTCCATCTTTTATCTTTGTTAACTCGTTGTACCACCCTCCTTTCTCTCTCTCTCCGCTGACTAACTTAATATAAACAACGCGTATATGCTTGAGTGGCGTGCCTTGGTTTTCGTATCATCATTCCGAAAATCTGCATACGACTCGTATGTATCTAGGGGTTTAGAAATTAATTCTTGTCGAGAGAGAGAGATATATACATAGAGACTGTTAATTTACATCAACAGCATTTCTACCGCGCGGAAAACGGGAAGCACTCTTCCCCTCATTACGAGCGCGCTTATGTATTATCGTAGTGTGCTCAGTATTGGATTATCACTGTTGCAGTACCACGTACCAACAAATAATCGCTTTATGTCCGCCAGGATATTCCGCAGATTTTGTAATGGATTATTGTAATTAATGCCATTACACCGTAACAGTTTGAAACTTGCGGTACGGCAACATTATACCGCAGCTGTCTCTCTACGTACAGCTGCGCTTTAGTGATCCCGACGCGGAAACTTCGCACTTTCTTTTTACGTTAGCCTACAAGTGGGACTTGAACTAAACTTTGTCGGTTCTTAATAAACACCAGCAAACCGAATTTTGCAAATTAAAACCCGAGCGTTATGAGCAAACGCAGCTCTCTCTCTAGCATCGACTGCGCGTACTACGCGATTTTATCGCGAGATCGTAAAGAATTACCTGATCGCCTCGTTTTATCGAAACAGTTAAACCAACGATTTTGTTCGATATAACTTTTATCACGACAGGGCGCACCGGAAATGACGCTTTTTCATAAACGCACGGAACGCCGTAAATCTCGGCAGCGCGCAGCGGCAGCATGTGTGCGGCGCGGCGTTGTCCGATTCGGTCGTAAAATTCGGCAAATCGCGCAGATATTTGCGTGCGCGACCACGCGACTATCCGTCGGGGAAGTCGGCCGTTATTTCGGCGGATTTTGTTCGCTCGCAAAGTGATTATGCAAAACGATAGTCGCGCCCGCGCGTCGCCGCGCCGTGAGCTCGCGAAGGGCGTTTTAATTTGGTGGTATTGTCGGATCCTGGGACTCTGGGGTGAAAATTAAAAGCTTATCTCGCACGGCCTAGCGCATTTCCTCCCGCCTAGCGCACGTCCTCCTCGCTCGCTGTTGTAGCCTCGCTACATTGTCTACCGTCGGAATTATTATCAACAACGTCAGTGTATACGTCGACGACGACGTTGCAGGTAGTGATTGTTTGAACGTTGATTCCATCCCATTGTCTGCTCGTCAAGTCCTTTCTTCGTCAGCTCGGACCTTCTTCTCGCTGTCCCTGTTGTAGTTTCTTCGGTAACGTTGTTATGAAAGGGAAAACCGTTTCTAGGTTGCATTGTCTTACATCTTTACACATAATCCTGTTAACAAAAATGCAAATGTTTTTATAAGGACTTTATTTTTAACGAAGATATAACAGTTTTCTAAATTCGTTTTTATTTTGTAATTTAGAACATTTAGTAGAAAATACCATTTTTGTTTCAATGGCGATATAATCCGTTAAATAATTGCACATTTATCCCAACTCTTTATTATAATTTCCGTGGGATCTAGAGATATTAATCTCTACAATTTTTAGCTATTTGTTTTGTTAGAGAAAGTAACGTACATATTAAACATTACGCTGCGGCTTTTACAATTTCCGTTCCGTTCAATAATTCAAGGATATTTATGCAACAACAAGCCGTACGTTTCGTATATGCTCGGCATGCTTGATATAATGGTTGTCCCTTTTCGCCTCCAACTACCGCTGTCGAGCGATGAAACAAGCTAGTTCAGATTCAAAGACGAAGAGCAGCGCGTCGCGCCGTCGTAGGTAGAGTTATTTAGAAACTCGCAGCAGAGTGTGATACTCCACGAGGTACATGTCCTGCGATACTAATGTCCACACCGAGTCCGGCCGGAGCCGATTAATTATGGCACATTAATTATGAGATGTGTCCGATACGCGCATAAAGTAACAAGGTTGTGGCCCCCGTGTGAAGCACGAGCACCACACGTCGTGCCGCGCACGCACGCATGCACGCACGCACGTACGCACACCAAAGCGCCTAGGATGGCGAATGTGCACCGCGCCGGGGTGAAGGGCTAGGGGACGTTTGTGCCCCGTATGTCGTTACCGGCGCGCGAGAAGGGCCTATTTAATATGAATGGCGTATTAATAACGAACTAACTAGGCGCGAGAGTGCCGCCGGTTATTATTATTTATCAGAGTGATTAATTTCAGCCGCCGTGTTGCGGTGCGCCGCACCTGCGTTATCGCCTGCATGTCGGCCGCGCGACGCGCGCTTGGGAAATTGGATTCGCCGCGTAGGTAGGCTGCGTTTCAGCGAATGCGGCGAATACTGATCGCGCGGCTCTATATATAGAAGATAACTCGTTGAATTTCTCGACCATTTCTTCCTTGCGCGTCGCGATTCCCACGTCAGATTTTCCGTAAATAATTTTATACATACAGTTATAATAATTACAGTTGTAATAATTAATTCTAAAATCGATGAAAAGGGAGAGGGGGAGAGAGAGAGAGAGAGAGAGAGAGAAAGAGAAAAATACTCGGTGAGTTTTATGTAAACATGGCAGAATAAATCTTGTAAAATAAATAAGTCAATCGCCGCATTTTTGTTGTCATGTGTAAATATAGAAATCGCTTTCGTGTACATGCAATGGAACTCTCGACAAATGAGATATATCTCTTTTTTTCTCTCTTTTTTTTCAATTTTGTGCGTGCACGTTGTAGCATATCTGTTGACGTGCCTCTCATCGCTGAATGATAGTTTAGCAACGGGATGACCGCTGTTTACAATCACCCTCGACATATCTGTCACGGCTGTGATATGATTAATTCTCGTAAAAAAAAAATCTGCCTCCATCAAGTACCAGTCCATTGTACTATAACATTTATTGTCTCGGTACGTCTCTAAATTATCTGGCGAGCGCTCAATACACATGCAAGCTACACGAAGTGCAGGATTAATTGTAGGACGGGCAAAGTTGTGAGTTTTTAATTTTAAAGAGACTTCAAAAGCTTTTTCAGAGTTATGTGGTTTGTTTTTGATATTATATGTAGCTACAAAAATTCAATCAGTATCGTATATCACAAAGTGCGTGTTACACGATTACATATTGTATTATAATTGATATTATATATATTTTTCATGAATTATTCTGTATTTATGTAACATGAATTTTTAATTTTGTCAAATCCATTTTAAGTCTTTATATTTCTAAAAGCTAAACCTTTTAGGCGCATTAACTGTGCGGAGATCTAACGGTAAGGTTGCTCGATTTTTATTGCAAATTTTTGTTTGTTAAGAATAACAAGCGGAACGGTTCGCGGTCCCCTTAAATAACGGTTATCAGTGAGATTAATGGCGCGGCGCTATCGTTTTTCCGGTATTCCGATAATAGGTGGAACGCGCGTTGGCCGAACACGCGGAGCATAGCGAAATTATCGATACATCGAGTCGCCCGATGTAGGTGGGAAGTTATGAGTTAGTGCATAAAGCAACGCATATTTTATCCTGTATCGATTTAGGAATCGATACAGCCGATTCTTGCTGGTTATAAAGCCGACCTCGGAATATTTCCGGCGCTCGAAATTTAAGCAACGGTAATTAAGCGCGACTATAATTAAATTCACTTTTTCGTTTTTGTCACATCTTCCATGCTTATCCGCGCTACAAGATATCTCGGAATAAGCACGTCCCATGAAATGGATATTACAATGACATATTTTATTATAACAGAGCCACGCGGTGTACGCGAGCGTTCCTTTTGCGATAGAAATATCTATCACAGGAGAAAGAAAGAGTTCCGTGCAATTTCGCATTCGAGAATAAATGAAAGATGTGACAGCCTCATGGATTATGCACGTATCTATATATATTATATATATATATATATCTGGCTGATGAGGCTCGTTCATTATATCGGAATTTATTTGACGCAATGGAAGCTGCACTTATTAAATTGAGAGACGTTTGTAATGCATTGGCTCCAGCTAACTCTGCTGAAAACGAGGCACTAATTGGTTGACCACATTTACGTGGAGCACGTGAAATCTGGTCCGTTACGACCACAAATGTGTGCTTTCGGCATGCACATGTAGCCGCAACATTTCTGATTGTTAAATTAATCACTCATGTTTTCCTAGATTTTCATACTTTTTTCTATACGAAAAAGTACATGACCGTATTAGTTCGAGGATTGATTCGGGCAAAATTGATTTTTTATTAAGAATTTTATTCTTACGTTTGCTTTTTGTGTCACTTTGATTTTGACCTATTATATTATTTATCGGAAGAAATATACTACAAATAGATTTTCAAAAAAATTTTTTTTTTAATACAAATATAAGAAAATACATTTATTGTCTAATCACAATTAATATGAATTATATATATTAATCTGATAATATCGCTATCTTTTTGAAGTTTTTTTTATAAATAACTTTTAATAAATAGAGCTTTAATTAATAAAAATAAATTATTAAAAATGAATTAATTTTGTAAGGAATATATATTAAATACATTATAAATATTAGGAAATATTTTTTGGATAATAATATCAATTTTTACAAATTTTATCAGATCAATTTTTACAGAATTTATAGTGTACTGCTTTAAAGGTTGGAATATAATCGTTTATTTTTTACGTTTAATAAAATTTTTAATAATGTTGATTGTGAAACTGATTTATATCCCCATATCCCGAAATTTATTAAGTTCGGGTAATGACTTGATTGAGTGGTTTTGATGCGAGATTTCTCGAGAGGAACACTATCAATTTCATGAAATAATTTCAAAGTGGATATTAATTTCGCATGGTGTGACAGCTATCGATTAAGACTAAATTATGCGTCTCTTTCGCAAGTAATTCGGACTTTAGGATATACAACTGCAAAATTAGGTGATGAATTGCGCCCGTGGGAAATTAGAGCCAATTGCACTACCGAGACTGCGCGTGTTTTAAACACATCGACGAATACGCATGTTTTGCACAAGAAGTATCCGGATAACACGGCGGCTAATAAATAATATTTTTTTACTTACAAAAGTAGGGCTAACCCTTTGGGTCACCGATTTTGCGGAATTTTTGCAGGGATGTAGTATTCGTATAGAAGTAACAAATGCTATATACGGAGACGATGCGACTCTCAAGCGTTTAGCTTTTAGCACGCTCCTTTAATACTAAATGTACGTATGGGAATTTCTTTCGGGCGCGATGATTCGTTCCTAGAATGTCCTGTTGAGAAATGCTTTTGCTACTGCATTGCGGTGGCTACATGGTCCCGCAATGTTTCAATATATAAATTCAAGTAAAACAGAAAGATAACGTTATAGTGTTCAGAATTCAGAATACTATTTCGATGATCGCTATTAAGATGCCACTTAATTAAATTGATATTTGATCAAATATTAATAACAATAAAGATTTTTATTCGACTTAACCATCTTTATTAATTATTATAGTCACGACATTTCGATTATTGGTTCCGGTCCTTCCCAATAGATATATAACTTTTGATGGTAATAAGCATCTTTTTTAGAATCACTATAAATAATTTATTGCGAAAAGTACCAATGCTCGAAACGTCGCGTGACGATTATAATTAATAAAGATGGCTAATTATAGGTTGAATAAAAAATATTTTATATTATATTATGACACATTCTGGAATTAATTTATAAAGTCAATTCGACTAATTTTGTATGTGATTGATTTTAAGCGGTAGCGAAGATTTTTGTCGTACTCGGGGATTGCATCTCGGTATTAGTCATTTTTGTGGATATTCGCGTGTATGAGAGACGCCAGGCTGATCGATATCGGTCGCTACAACCACGAAGACCTACAGATGAACGCGTCATGCCAATACGATTTGGATACCACGGACGTCTCGCCGGCACGTACGAGAAAATTTCGTTCCCCGCGTGTGTCACGACCAACTGGTACGAGGCAACCCTGTTACCGTGCGCTTCCCGATGCAGTTTCTCGATATTTTATCATGTATTCCTACTATGTCATCGAAAGATGGCAAATAGTCGGCGCACTGACGTTTGGATCGCATTGGTTTCACATTACCCCGAAACAACATACACTTTTCATACACTTGTTCGTCTGTATTCATAATTTGGTAACTTGATTTTCATTTACCGTGGTTTTATTTCGACAGAAAAAAATATTTGCATGAAAGAAATTAGGTTGTAATATTACAAACAAGCTGAACGAACGATGTTGTATATTTTCTTCACCACAGGCTGAATAGGTTTTACGCGAAATATTATATTTTTAATAAATTTAAGTATCAAAAAGAACATTTTTATTTGAACATTTGTAGAATATTTAATGGAAAATTTAGTGAATTTTGTTACATACGCATTTTTATTTGACACACACACACACACACACACACACACACACACACACACACACACACACACACACACACACACACACAACACACACACACATGATTTGATGTATAAAGTAAATTAAAACGATTATGAAATGAGAAGAGGTTAACGATATCTCTATTACGCATTAAAACGTTCTTAGATCAAGGGGTGTATACTTTTTTTCCGCGTAATAAACCGTAAAAATGTTAATGGCCGCAGCAAAGTTTTCGATGTTGGCGCGGACACGCTGTAAATTGTATTAATATCCGTTAAAAGCTAAGTAACGTGATGCTCCATATACCTCGCTCTCGGGACGGTGCGATATTCTCTTACCCTCTCGTTTCTACTGTCCGCACTCGAGGAACGCGCACATATATTAAGGATAAGGTAGTCATGGGAGATCATAGTTCTATTTTCCTTTTCTCCGTAGTAAACCAACGTGCTGTTTTCGCTATTACAGAGATGCAAATATTTCTTTTCGTTTTTATCTACAATTAGCTCAGTATTAGTATGAAAATTGCGTGATAGTTTTCCAATGCCGTTGAAAAGTCAAGCGACATCGCTGTTTTGGAATAAGTAACTTCATATAAAGTTGTTATATGTGGTTTGCGCCTCTTTGAAGTTCACTTTTCTTATATCACATAATTTCCCAAGAGCTTCCGAATTATAATTTAGTCCTACACAAATCTCAGATAGAGACTCCAACCAGATCTAATAGACGGGTTAGTGAATGGTGGACGAGCTGTAGAAGTTAAGTAGGTTGGAACCGCTGCATGCTAGTTACGGAAGAGAAGGTACGGAGTAAGAGAGTGGCAACGTCCGAACTATAAGTACTTCTGATAGGATTTATACCTTCTCTCTCTCTCTCGGAGCGCATTCACGGCGTCTGCTTGGGTCCATCTGCCATCTCGAGGAGGATCGGTTTCTCCTCGTAGGACCGGAACCTCGTAAATCAGTAATCAGAATTCCTAGGGGTTTCACCGAGGAGGTAGTACGTTTACCACAGCCGGTTGCTTGAGCGCGAAGATAAAAGGAGATGTCCGTCATGAACGCGCGTCGATGCTAAAAATACATCGACGCAGGCTTCCCCTTCTTGGCTCCGATCTTCTTTGTTCTTTTCTTCTTCGAATAATTAAACTTAAAACTAGATTGTTAATTAGATCAGTAACAAGATTTGTATTTGCGTGGAAATTATAATTTGATTATCCCGGCAAACAGTTGTTGTTATCACTATAGGATACGTATTTGCCGAATCACCTGAGAGTGTTTTAAATTTTATCGCGATAACTGGTATCCGTAATTATTATGCTTTTAACTGTAATGCTGCGCAGTTTACTGTAACGTGATCATGATGCATTATGTACACTTTCATTAGCCGCATTACTTTGACCGTTACAATACTTCGTTTGGTCTGATGACACATTTTTATCAAATGTAAGCAGCATTATATCGCATTGATTTTGGAACTTAAAAATTATATATTTTGTATAATATTCATTGTCTTTTACTGATACATTGTCTTTTTTGTCGATTGTAATTGCAATCTCAGATAAATCATATATTTAATATTGTTACAAAGATTTAATTAAACAAGTTCTTTATTTACTTCTTGATATCTCTCGCTAACTTTATTATTATAGTAACAAAAGTTGTTGATCTTTACATGTACATATATTTTACATGTATATTGGGTTTCAGAATTTTTTAGTAAAACTTAAATTTGCATTAATTACGCAAAAATGTACATTAAAAACGCTTTATACAGTAAAAATATAAAAAAATATCCGTCGTTATATATATTTATTCCTGAATTTTATTCGTGAATTTCATGAAGAAGAATATGGTCTCATTTGAGGCTAAAATAAAATTATTTAATGCACTTGCCATTTTTAGATAATTATGAAGTAAATTAATAAATTGAATATTGCGCATATACATAGTTGTATACGTATACAGTCGGGGAATATTTTTCTAACTTATTATTTAAATATATGTGATCTCTTTTATGCAGGCTGGGCTTCATAGAGAAGATCTTCGCTCTAAGCATTACAAATATCACTCGTCTGTAACGAGTTCTCGACCTCGCACTGAGATTTCTCCTAAAGTCCCCAGAGTGTGCGAACTTCTCAAGCGTGTCATGACGCACGTTGAAGTTCCGTATCTCCAAGCGTAACCCATCATGAGCTTTCCAGGGTTTACATCCACCTCTTATTCGGAAATTGCTCTACTCGTTATTCACGATTACTTGCGCTAATCTTATTAACCATGTGACAAGGAATATATTATATTAATATTAATTGTATCGTGATTCGGAGAATTTAATCTGGTATTTCTAATTTCATGCGTTTTATCTGCTGCATGATTTATTTATTTACAATTTACATTAAACTGATCAATTTTAATAAAAGCGCGTGATTGAAACAAAAAGTGAGTATGTTCTTGTCATTATTAAAGGGATGTACATACATATAAGGGCCGTATCTAAATTTCCGTAATAATATTTTTTAGTGTATTCAACGTCGAACTATAATAGTTATGCTAAAATAATAATAATCGTAGAGAAAATAGTGGTACATGTAACTACGAGTATAATTATTATAGTACGAGTACAAGAGACTATAGGTATTATTATAATTAGTCGCGCGTGTTATTCTTAAAATTTCGCTCGTAAACGTTACAAACATTATCCTGGGTTAACGAGCTCTCAGCTTCTGCCAAGTTTTGCCCGAAATTCTTGGCAAGTTAGAACTTCAAGGCGGCATTTTCATAAAGTTCTATACTTCACCATGTATAGCGAGTTTTCAAGACTGCCGTGATTCTAATTATTTGTTTTATACATAGCACAGTTATATTTTATTACCGCCGCGTGATTATTAACAACGGCGCTTCGTCGTGCACCAGACTATGGGCTTTGAGAGAAATCAATGTTTCATGACTGAAGAAAGTTTTATTTTTGTAAATCCTACCTTTTGAATCTGTCGGTGGTACTGAATTCAAAGGAAAATTTACTTGCACGTTAGAAACTTGGAAAGGCAATTTTATATTGAAAAATTTTGTGATGATAACTATCTTGATAATAATAGTGTTATTTAATGAAAATGTAGTGAATAATGTTTTTTACATTGTAGCAATTTTTATTTATTATTAAATGTTTTCACTTTTCTACTGTATAGCAGTCTCTTTTTGTACACCGTCAAAGCACAAGATTAAAATCTTTTATCTCATTTTTAATAAAATTACTTTAATAAAATACTTTCAACTCTGCTCCGTTAAATCTATTTTCGACGTTTAATTGTTTAAGCACTATGATTTAGTCGAAGATCAAAAGATTGAGGCGTCTAAAACAGCTTTGAGGAAAGATTCACGGCGTGGTGTCATTTATAATAGCCGTATTTCGCCTCTTTCAGCCACAACTTAATGCGAAGAAAAACGCTTCGTTATAGCCGCGACGCTTTGCAACACTGAAAAAAAAAATGATGTTGTATCAACAGCATCAGTGTAATTGAAATAAAATTGGTTGATGCAACATCAATATTAATGAACGAAATGCATCAGATAGTCAATTCATAATCCAGACATTTGGTCCAATAATATCATTGTAGTTGGAATATCTCGTTATATCAATCATATATCTACTCATCCCAAACACATAATTCTTTATTATAATTACATATGAATTAAATAACTTTCTTGATGTATAATTGAATACCATGTAATCTATGTAACTACATCTGCTGTCACTTCAACTGCGTGAAATACTTAAAGGAAATCAACGGTACGGTTAATGTTATTATGGTTACTACATATGCACCATCTTATTGATTCAAATATAAATTTATTTAATCTGTATACTTTGTGTATATTGTTACAAATCAGTTATTTGTCAGATATTGCACTTAAATATTATTGATTTATATGCAATGATTTTTTAGAGGAAATAGAAATGTGTGTATATTAATTACACAAATGCTCGATGCAATCGACACGTGTAATCTTTAATATCTTTGTGTATATATATAGACAAAATATTATAAGTACATGTTTTAATCGTATCAAACAAATGTGTAATCAATATGAAAACATTTCTATTTCCTCCAAATAAAACAATGCGTATGATTCAATAATATTTAACTATAACACCTGACACGCGTAATGCTGTTAATTTAAGTACGGCACTTACGTAAAATACTTAAAGCAAGTCAACGACACAGTTAATATTATCATGGTTGCTACATATGCACCATCTTGTTGATTCAAATATAAATTTATTTAATCTGTATACTTTGTGTATATTGCTACAAATCAGTTATTTGTCAGATATTACACTTAAATATTGTTGATTCATGTACAATTGTTTTTAGAAGAAATAGAAATGTGTGTATATTAATTATACAAATGCTCGATGCAATCGACACGTGTAATCCTTAATATCTTTGTGTACATATATAGACAAAATATTATAAGTACATGTTTCAATCGTATCAAACAAATGTGTAATCGATATGAAAACATTTCTATTTCCTCTAAACACAAAAAATGCATATGATTCAATAATATTTAACTATAACACCTGACACGCGTAATGCTGTTAATTTAAGTACGGCAACTACGTAAAATACTTAAAGCAAGTCAACGGTACAGTTAATATTATCATAGTTACTACATATGCACCATCTTGTTGATTCAAATATAAATTTATTTAATCTGTATACTTTGTGTATATTGCTACAAATCAGTTATTTGTCAGATATTGCACTTAAATATTATTGATTTATATGCAATGATTTTTAGAGGAAATAGAAATGTGTGTATATTAATTACACAAATGCTCGATGCAATCGACACGTGTAATCCTTAATATCTTTGTGTATATATATAGACAAAATATTATAAATACATGTTTTAATCGTATCAAACGAATGTGTAATCAATATGAAAACATTTCTATTTCCTCTAAATAAAAAAATGCATATGATTCAATAATATTTCACTATAACACCTGACACGCGTAATGCTGTTAATTTAAGTACGGCAACTACGTAAAATACTTAAAGCAAGTCAACGGCACAGTTAATATTATCATGGTTACTACATATGCACCATCTTGTTGATTCAAATATAAATTTATTTAATCTGTATACTTTGTGTATATTGCTACAAATCAGTTATTTGTCAGAAATTACACTTAAATATTGTTGATTCATGTACAATTGTTTTTTAGAAGAAATAGAAATGTGTGTATATTAATTGTGGCGGTTCACGCCACCAGTGATACACGCCCGCGCGGCAACTGTATTACCGGCAGTTCGCATTGACGCCGCTAGGCGTCGCATCGCCTATACATTCTTTCGAGTTCAAGATTCTGCACCGACTTGTATAAGAGGAGACCCCCTACGGGAATAAATCATATATTTGCAGGCGCTAGTCGCCTTAGGCAAAAGTGCTTGGACGCTACGTCTACCCTACGAGTATAACATATTTAAGTTTAATGTAATTATAAATGTGTAACGTAGTTTGAAGCTTGAAGCTTCATCTATATGAAAAATGTAATCAAATAATTTTGTGTTTACTTTTAAAACAAACTGATACATTTCAAATAAAAATACTTTTAAAACAATCACTTTTTTATTCTCAGGGCAAGCGACAATGATTAAATTAATCGTACGTATAAAACAACTAATTACAATGTAATTCAATTCGTAATTTAGTAGCGTTCTTACAATTCAATATACGTTTAATGCAATATCCTTATCATTAATTGAAATTTATATATTGTTCTTTTAACATACATATTTAAAATAACAATCAATAGCAAATACTATTAAATGAACTATTTATTTTTGTGGATGCCCGTGACGTCGACGTTTAATTGAAGCAACCGCATTTTTTTTTAATTTAGCAGCATTTTTTTTTCAGTGAAGTAAATCACATTCGTAAATGTTACAAATATCACTGGAGCTTAACGAGCGCTCTCCCCTCCGCAAGATTCGTTTAAAATTCCCAAAGGGCTCGAACTTTAGGAGCGTGTCGTGACGAGTGGCGAAGTACTTTGAAGCGAAGCCCTGGCGATTGCTATGGGCTTTCGGAACTCAGGAATTATACGTGGCAGCGTCCTATCGCTGAGAGTTCTCGGATTTAATTCGTCTATGCAATAATATGCGATGTCGGCCTATTTTTTTTTTTTTTCGATTAGATGAACCCACCCTTTCCACGTTCACACTTCCTCTTTTCTTCATTCTTTCTTTTACTCTCTCTCTCTCTCTCTCTCTCTCTCTCTCTCTCTCTCTCTCTCTCTCTCTCTCTCTCTCTCTTTTTATTTCTCGTTCTATCCGGTCACAAATATCTCTGATAACTCGCGTTCATCTGTGTTCCGTCCTCCGTGGCTATACGTTTGGTTAAAAATAATTTCAACATTTCTCTCTCTCTCTCTCTCTCTCTCTCTCTCTCTCTCTCTCTCTCTCTCTCTCTCTCTCTCTCATTATCCTTTACTCAAATACTTGAGATTTGAGTTTTCGGTATACCTGTCAAGAGTTTGGTGGAAATTACGTTACCGATGAGAAACTTGGAAACTGACGTAACTTTAGTTACTATTTGCGATCAGCATGTTGCAACAATGCATCATTACGTTGCATTCTCCTTCATGATCATTGCATAGAGTAGAACCTCCACGAACCTCCATAACTACAGTATTGATTATATTATTACTACTATTGCACATTGCATTTGCCCAATTGTCAATGAGAATAAATCTGTTATAATAGTTGCACATCGGATTGATATTGCAATTATAATAAAAGTGTACTTAGCGTTTGCTAAAATTGCGGTTATTTACACATAATAATAATAAAATTATAATTATATGTAATATATAATCCTTAGTTTTATTATGACGACTAAAAAGTTTTATCAAAGTACGTAAATACCTTTTTAGCCTGTTATCTTTATGACACATTTATATTATTTTATATAAAGCTTCCTCTATTCATAATGTGATTAAATAGTAAAAGGTAGTATCACCATAAATTTCGACATTTATTTATTATAGCTTTAAAGTGACAGTCATTCGAAATAAAATTACGTTTGCTTAATTTAATTATAGGATAATGTTTTTTCATACTAATGTGATGAATTTTTTCGCTAATAATATTTAAATGAGAAGAATTGATATTTATGTTTACGACAACCGTGTTTATTACCAAGATCATAACGCGATCGTTTTCTAGAATTTTGAATCAGGTTATTCTACGAGATTCATCCATTATTCATACCCATTACTCTTGATTGCAGGGTTGTGATGAATATTGTACACTTATTAGCGCGCTTCCATAAGAGCAATAGCGTATTGGCGTGGTTCTCTTACGTAGCTACCCAGTATGGTAGTCGGGTTACAAAAAGAGGACAAACCGTGCGATCTTACAATTAGTTATTCCTTCATTTATTCAAGTTCATAATTGCGCTGTTTGTGCTAAGAAAATATTCTCAAAACATAACTGCGCTTGATGAAAAGAATTCAGAAACACTTGTTAGAGAGAAGAAAATTTCCCTACATAATCAATGTGTTGTTTCGAAAAAGAGAATATATATTCTTAGTTTTGTGATAAATATATTTTACAAATTTAATTTGTTACAGAACATATCAATTGGGAAAGATATACGTAGAGCGCTACGTAGTGCATTGTGGGTATCTAGTTGAAAAATTTTGTATAATAAAATTTTAAATTTTAGGAAAAATTAAATTATAAAAATAATGATATATTTAAAAAAAAATACAGGATATACTTAAAAAAAAGGAACATATTATATATAAATTTTTTAAATAAAAAATTAAATTTTATAAATAAAATTTTTATTAATAATAATTATTAATTGTATATATATATATATATTTTTTTTTAATATAACTTCAGAAAGGTTTATTCAAAAGGGTGAATTTCATAAAAAATTTACATTTTTTTCTCTGCTACGAGAAGACTGAAAATCCGTTATTCCTCCTGAAGAATTTAATAAAATAAAGTTTTCTTTACGGCAACAATTCCCTCAGTTACTAGATATAACATTTTAAAGATACTCATTGTTGAAATTGATTCGATTGTCGAAACATATATTCTCACTGGAACTATATTCCGCATTGTTTTATCTCAATGTCAAAATCGATATTTTTGAATATTTCAATTTGTTCGGCCAGTGTGGTTGAGATATCTCTTCTTAATGGCATATTATTAACGATCGTTATGTGAAGGAAAAGGAAGGAAAGATCGTTACGACGAGTGTTTATATTTCATAGTACCGCGTAGTACCGCGCAAGAAATAATAGTCACATAAATCTTGGATGGGTAACATTGCGTCTGGATCCTCGCCAAAGTAACGCACAGTACAATGAGTATTCATTAGTTATTTCTTTGAGCAATAAATGCTGTCTACATACATATAGATATTGCGCAGTATCTTACAATATTATCTCAAAAATATTCTTTACATATATATACGGATTTATTTAATTAATGTAATTGAAATTTGCTTCAGATACAGATAGATAATAAAAAATCTATTAATTTTTTAAAATAATTTTTTTTTTAATTTTATATTTACATTTTATTTTAATAAAATCATATTACATATGTCAATGATATTTACATGAATAAAAGTTAAATATTGAAATATTTAAAAGATTACGTTTAATCGGATTTTTGCTAAAAGAAAACTACCTCAAAAGGTAGTTTTTTACAATTTTAAGTATGATTGATATATTCGAAGTTGAATTTTGTTTAGAGATAAAATTACATAATTGTGTGAAATATTTTTTATTTTTATACGTTCTGATTCCTGCAAATGACTTTAGAAATAGAAGTGGTTCTTTGAAATTGAATATTTAAGCATTACTTACCGGTTTCCTTAACTGTAAGATGATACGCCAGAAGTACCCTTCAGCACGCTCTTGAAACTGCGTCTTTATCCGACAGGGTTGTGTAACAGCGGCTGCGATCGCGGTAGTCAGGTGCATTAGAGGGTTCTTAAAGTGTCTTTCGCAGTTACCGGTTAACCAGCGAGGCGGAGCGCGAATGGGCACTAAATCGTCAAGTTTCCCTGTAATTACAATCGTCCGCTGTAAATGTATTGTCGGATTTCCTTCATGCTGCAGCGCGCAGACGTGAGCTCACGGGTTACGCCAGATATTTTCGGGCTAAAAGTCGTAGCTAATTCGTTAGCTTCATTGACTTCCTCTCGGGTTGGCAATAGCAGATAGAGAGGAAGTCGGTTGAAGCCATGTGCGGTTCATTTAATTAACGGGAGATTAGCTTTGGCCGCATTTCCGTGGACTGCCGGCACTCCGCACTATGTATATGTACCGCCATTGGCACGGCAAGTTAGACATTCCCTGTTAAATCTGCATTTCCGTCTTCGAAGTTTCGAGGGGACAAAGTGAGTGAGCACGGTCGAGCGAGAGAGGCTGAAGAGAGGCGGAACACAACGTGGCCGGGTTGCAACCACCGTGGTAAAGTCAGGGAGAGGCGCGCGCGCGCGCGCGGACGAGAAAGATGGGAATGGGAGGAGAGAATAATCTACCGGGGTCTACCTGATGCCGGCGCGGCACGGCGTCGTCGCTGGCGTAATACTTGCCGAACAATCGGCATCGAATGTGGTCGCCCGCCGCGCCCGCGCCGCTCGGGATTCCGTCCCGTGAAAATAATGGATTGCCCACCTTAGCTACCTGCCTTAGCTACCGTAGCGGCAACTGCGAAGTTAACCGAACTCTATTGTTTATCCGCCGGCGATCTCGGACCGAATTACATTATCACGCTGGCAATACTATCGGCACTCGCGGTTGTTAGATTAGTTTAATTGTCGTTACTTCATAACGACGGTTTCTGCGTTGCGCGCGCGCGCGAAGTATTAAATTGCAACGGTATACTGAGCCATGTACTTTTCCATCGGGAGGTAAATACTTCTTAATGGCTCTCTCAATTATCCTGACAAGACTATTAGGAAAGAGACGGGCCGCTCGCGCTTTAAATTTTAATTTTGTTTTAGTCCGAAATGCGTAACTTGATTTTACTTGGGCTTGCCTGCGAAAGTTTCGAAACTCCGAGGATGAGGATATATCGTTGGGGGATCTTGAAGTGTTATAAGATTTGTTAATTCTACGAGACAACGTAGTCGAATTAACTTAGCGTCTAATTTTTCGTTGAGATACTTTAATTGACTAGTCGATTTTCTTCCAATTTCAATTGTTGAACTTTCGTGGTAGTGAATATTCATGATGCCGTATTTGAACTGTAGAATTCTAAAGAATTCTATTTTACGAGAAGCTTTTGAAATCACATGTTTCTCTTATTTTTCAGTAAAGCGAACGTTCCAAAACGTTATTGAAATTTTTGACTCAAAGCTTGATTTTCCGTTATTTATCATTCAGCGTATTTGTTGAAATATAATAATTATGCAGCCAAAGGAAAAGACCGGAAACATTGGCATTTATTTTATTTCCTGATAGTACTGCAGGTAGTGTGTTATATGTGTTTTATGTTATTAAATATTCTTTAAAGTTGGTACATTAATTAATGGCACAAACATGCGCCAACAGCACCGGACGTGTCACGAATATTTATCGGACTACCGATGCCGGTGAACGGCGTTGCCAAGGTTAAAGTTTACGTGGACTCGTTAATTGGTTCGCTTAGACTGGCATTTCGTGCCGCAAACATAGCGACGCGACGTGGCGTTTGTAGCGATTCCCCGATGCTTGGACGCGAGTGATGCGATAAACGTATAGATCACCCGCGGCCGACAGGGGCGCGCATCCGAAATGCGCGGTACCAGGTTGTATCGATAAACCGATCGCCGGGTGCGACGTCGCCGCAATTGATGGACCACGAGCCGATATTGTTGTGACGATAATGACGACGTTAGTGACGTTCGCTTATTACTGAAGCGACCACCGCATCGTAATAAGCTCCGCATGCGGCCACAGTGTCGATGAATATTCAAACGGCGATACTTCGACATGCGTAACGCGATTCGGGTATTATCGCTTCCCGATGTTCGAGTGTTCTTAATTCTGTGAACATCTTAGTGATAATCATGCAATGTAATAATAAGATTTGTGTCTTAAGATTTGTCGAATAGGTGTTAAAAAACAGTATAATCGAGATATATACAAGAGTGTAACGCAGTAATCATAAAAATATATATTACAGCGGGGATAGTGTAAAATTTCTTTTGACATTTATTACATAATATTAGATATTGAGTAACAGAATGTTGCGACGGGAACATCTGCAACAATTGATTACAATACAAATACAAATTGAATTATATATATGCTTTATATATGTCTTCACGAATTACCGAATATACGAATTGTAATTTTACATATACTCGTTGTAAGAGCTTTATCTAAATATATAATGTTACTTTTTTGCTTTTTTAAACATTTTTTAGCAATTTTTGCATTTCTGTTGTTGAGACGGTCTGAACAAATACAAACTGAGTTAAATAAAATCTTCCTAGCAGAATGAAAGTTATGCTAAGTTCAATAACAAACTATTTGCATATTTATCATTAAAACATCGTTTGTGGGATAAATGTTAAGAAAATATTATTGTTTAATATAAGTTTAATAACGTTAGGAAGAACAAGCAAAGATTTTTATATACACTGGTAAATGTGTTTGATCGCGTTATACAGTTCACAAATATTTGTATATGGTTATTATATATATTTTCTCAATTCGGGTGCAGGGTGGAAAAGGTTATTACGAAATGCAGTTGTGTGTACGGATACAGTAATGTAAGCCGAGCATCTCAAAGCATGCCATTCCGTTTTTGAATCGTATCTAGCGCGAGACTTTTAAGTATGAAAAAAATATCTTCCTTTACAACTGCTATTTCCTGTGTACGCGCGCATTTCTCCTGTCTCTCTTTCGTTATATGAGGATTTACTAAAACGCGGCGTGCAATTCAAGTCGCTTTAGCTCTTTAACGCCTCGAGTGATAATACTTTCGTGATAAACATGGACGATTTATTCTGTCAAATGCGTTTACGACTTGTCGCGTTATGTGGGCGCTCAAAGAACATTTTATTTTGTTCCTTTCAACACTCCGCCTCCGTATTGAATATCTAAAAGAAAAACACTTACTACACTTTACAATTTAAGAATCCGTTACATTGCACATTAATTGATTGAAAATTCTTGAAAAATCTTTCGCAAAAGCAAAATAAATACATAAGCATGACTTATATAAATGATGCATAAGTAAAATATTTAAATGTCTTCATATAAACTAATGTTACTAAATAACTATTGCTCACATTAATTTTGTTCTTCCTCGGTATAAATATCTCAGTGTATTTAATGAAAGTTCTTCCTCGTTATAGTATAATGCATACGTATCGAAATATATGTGTGTACTTCCAAGTCATGATTGTATGACACGGTCGTTTGTACATATATGTAAATTCAAGCTAATGATTCGGTACCGCGGGCCTTTACATACAGTTGGATGCATAGCGAATGAGCGCGTTTGCGTATAGCGGTCCCTATAAATTACGTCAACACATCCAGCGCGTCGACACGAGCTTCATTGGATTACGGTGAACCAGCCGCGCGAAAATTCCGCACGACCTCGCGACTAATTGCGGCGAAACACTTTTTTTCTCCTCGCGCTTTCGCGACTCCGTTGCGATCGAGCTGTGTAAAGTGCACAACGGCTAATTTCACCGCATGGCCTCGCAAGCCTCCGAGCTCGCGTCGCAAAAACTCGTGGCCGTGTAATGGTCGTTCTACATTAGTCGCAATCGTAAGAGTCGTAAGAAGTTGATCAATCACAGTCTATTATTCTTCGATCGCAAGCAGAATAATAGACTGTGATTGGTCAAGTTCTTACGACTCTTACGATTGCTACGATTGCTACTAATGTAGAGAATGACCACATAAGATACCGCGCGATACGAGGTGTATTGCGAAACTGCGGCGATCCATTGCAAATTCAATTTTCGAAACACCCGGCAGTTCGAAGGGTGGAAGTTCGCGTCAGTTCGAACCACTGCACCGACTTGTTGCCTGTGTGCGTGCGTATCAATAAGCCGCGGCTGCACGGGATGCGTTCATATGCGAGAAGGACAGAGAAATAGAGAGTGAGAGAGGGAGAGAGAGAGAGAGAATATGTACAGTCGTCGCTAAATGTCAACATAATTGGATATGCGCGATGCGCGATGCGAGATGAACGGGGTAGCGGGAGAGAAACGGAGATCGCACGTTGCATCGGAGCGGATTGTCACGCGACGTTACATCTCCCGCAGACTAGGCAGTTCTATTTTCAGCAAGGTGCCATCGATCGCCGCTAAATTATTTCGAGTGGCCTACCTTATATGGCGCCGTCGCCTGAGAAAACTGACCTACATCTTCTTCGGCGTCGCCGAACAACTTTTTCTGCACGCGGTCGTAAGCGGAATTGAATCGTCAGGAGAGGAAACACACTGGAATCCGAAGGAGCCTCTCGTTCGAAAGATGAGGATGGGAAGGGATTCAAAATGTATACAGTTCCAAAACTACGTTGGTACTTTTTACCATTAAAGTTACTTTACTCGAGCCGATTTACAGGAAACTCTTTTGAAATGCGTAAAGAGTAGTTTGTACAGCATGTCGAAAATAATATCGAAAATGTCATATAAACGTGAAACGTGCTCAGCACCATCATTCTATCTAGAACTGCACTATATTTTCGGACAAGTTTTCGCAGTGCGGTTATGTATACAAGTTTTAAATCAATATTTCGCTGAGAAGTTTAGCGTAAATCTAGCAACTTCAGCAATGCACATTGGCAGATAGTAAATGCTATAATATTGTTGACTGATTTTCTATGTATAGTTTCTTTTGGTAAACAATATACATAACATATATTTTTTAGAAATCGAATGAAATTAATATCGTTTAATTTCTTTACCGTTTATATCGTTTCATTTTATCGCATTTATTTGCGTGACATGTTATTTATTTCGTATTTATTAAATTGGCTCAGAAGAGTATTTACTCGATCAATGGCTTACGTTTGGTATTTGCGTTACATTTACAAAACACGGTTTAAAACGCTATTTATCAAAATTGCAACTGTGTCGCATTGATAACATTATTGAGTTCATTAATCTTTTATTTCTCTGTATATCAAGGAACTAAGTGGTATAACGATATGGAGGCGTGATGTATAATTTAAAATTAATATATATTATATTACATTGCGAAATCCATTTTTAGTTTCTGTACTTTCCGTATAAAGAAAGAATTTGAACCACGATATATTCTCTATGCAATTTAGTATGCAGAATTATTAGGATTGTTATACGAGTTTGAGATAATGAGGAATTTACAATTGCACAAAGTTCGATTCGCGTTTACATGAGGCATTCATAATCATTGAAATAATTAGCATCGGCTCCAGCTTTTGTTAATGATGATAAACAGCGCGAAGTGGATCGTATTTATGATTCTTGCGGCATGTAGGATTTGCTTTCGTGAATTTCCACGATTATAATATTCACAATCATACATTTCGTTGTCTTCTAATTAAAGACTAAAACTAACTGCGCTAAATGCTAGTTCTTAACAGATTAAGGATTCGAATGATGCCACCATTTCTACCAATGATTGTAAAATAATATAGGTATAATGAGAAAAACAATTTTTGCTAGGTTGATCATCAAGATTGAGCTTGATAAATATGTTATAAGATTTTTAAATATGCCTTATTTGTTCTTTTCTTAAATTACTTATTAAAATGCTTAAATATACTTGCTGTTATTTTGAAATGGAAGCGCTACCGTTAATCCTTGATGTGCTACCAGTAACCCGTTTCCGCAGGAATGTAAAATGGACCCCTGTGGCTTTACGAACGAGCGGTTCTATTGTACGTATTACCGAAATTTCACAAGGCGTAGAAATTTCAGTTTCATCGCGTGTCACCAGGATTATGCGCAAGCAGCATAAATTATTTACCGTGGTCGGTTAACGGGGCGTTTCCGCAACTCGATTTTACATACGCGGCGTACAACGACGGCGGTGATATATTAAGCGTGAGATAAACGTACCGCAGGGCTAGTTTAACGATCGTCGTGTTATTAAGACTGCTGATTAAGATTATTTCGCTATTGTCGATGTGTCGGCTAGACTCATTGTCAGCGTTAAAATGGACACGTACTATACGAAT
The DNA here is from genome assembly GCF_030848805.1 of Temnothorax longispinosus. Lineage (NCBI taxonomy): Eukaryota > Metazoa > Arthropoda > Insecta > Hymenoptera > Formicidae > Temnothorax > Temnothorax longispinosus. Next base: position 9,880,403 of record NC_092359.1, on the reverse strand, counting down.
AAAGAAACGAAAGAATGATACGATATAATGCAAAAGGTGACATTATTGTTAAATTAAACTTAAATTGAAGTCGCGAGTCTGACGCGCAATAATTAGATGAAGGATGATTAAGTGATAAAGAACTTCAAAATAGCCAAACAATTTCGTGGAGAAATTTAAAAGAGAAATAAAGCATTTATTTTTAAACTATGACATTAATTTATTATACATATATTTTTAATTTCGACTTCTACACATTTAATTTCAAACATTTACCGAATTTAGCTGTTTGTTTTTCGGTTTTTGTTTGACTTTTCATTCCGTTAATGTCCTAATTTAAGGAGAAACAACGAACAGTCATATTTTATTTGTTCGTTTCTTTATTTGTTCTCGTTTTAATAAAACGGTACGATTAAATAAAACTATTATTTTGTTTGACTCTGCCTTTAGAAATACTCTTCTACTGCTATACCTTTTGCCCCGATAAAAGTCATCATGTGTTTATAATGATTCGGGTCAACGGTCACCGTCGCGTCGACCGTCCGGTGTGGCCCATAGCGATAAGGTTTTATACCGTTACGACTTTTATGTGCGGAGCAGATCGCTTGATACAAGATGAACAAGAATCTATGAACAGAAAAACAATTTCTTTTAGTTATCTTTTAAGAATAGAAACCTTCGAAGTTCACGTCGCTGCGGCCGGCTTGTGTGCTCAATGGATTGTCCGCGGGTTTGCAATTTCATGGTTAATATATTTTATGGAACTAATAGATTTCTTTAGAATAATTTGTGTAGCTATACAAGTCCCCTTAGTGTATCAGTGTTTATGGTTTAGCTGGTCTTCTAACGCAAAAGGGATCCTTGTGAGATTCTTTACATTAATTTATTATTTAGAGTACTTATATGTATGTACAAAATTGTTTTAACATGAAAATTATTTTTAATGCTTAACTATAGTATATACTACTGTGAAGGCTTATTGTCATTAAATATATTCTCATTGATTTTATCTGATAAGAAAAATTGGAGCAATTTTTTGCGAAGGAAAACAGAATATTAGAAATATATTGGAGTCTATTAAATACAAATACTTTAATTATATATCGAGACTTCTATAAATTATTCAATTAATTTTTTCTTATTTATTATTTATTTATAAGTATATATATTTCAGAAAAATAAACATTGTGTTTTTTTATCGTGATTTATAATGCTATAACAATCAAAGAAATTATTCTTTAGTTACCTTTAGTTAACCTAATTTAACATAAGAAATAATGAAATAATTTATCAAAATTAGTATAAAATAAGAATTGAGACTTTTATTCAGAAGTTTAAGCAGTATATAGTTAATTATACCGGCAATCCTTTGCAGATGGATAGTTCGTTGTGCGAAGTAAAAAATGATGGTACTATATAAAGTATGTATTTCATGTACGTGAAAGAAACTATAGTACTGTTGTTGAAACTCATCTTCAGCCTCTCGGGGTATTGCGATGGAGTTAAGCGGTGCGATTTTTCAATTCTGAAAGTCGTTTCGTGTATTATTAAAATGCAACGTTGGCTAAGAATTATGGGCGTAATGAATATTCCTGTTATATAATGAATCTGAAAAATTCCTTTCCCCGGACGTGCGCACATTTTTTTTAACGGATGCAATCTCTCGTTAGAAGTTACCGAGAGTAATTCTCCGTGTGCACAGATGCAAGTACATATTTATCATTTAACTTATCACCGCGTCATAGATTTTTATTGCAAAGCTGAAAAAGAGCGGACGTTATTACTTTGAACCAAAAGTTCTTGCAATTTTGCGACTTTTACGTGCTTCTAAATTACGAGAGGAAAAAGGTTTAGCAGTGCCGTTCTAAATCCAATTACGTTATTTTGTGCGGCAGCCATCGTTCTCGAATCAAACATTTTGTCCACATCGTGACCCGCTAGAAATTTCTGACGTGTGAAAGAAAGTTACGAAAATATTCTTGAAAGTCCGGTAATAGAAGCTCAAGTCAATAGATAGACCGATGATTTTCCGCAATTTGTTATCGATTACTCGCGCTTATTTTTACGAGAACAGATTCCCGCAGTTTCGTCGAACAGCTACCGTGCAATATTGAAAGTTTACATCAGACAGCAATATTATTTCCACATCATACACATATTCTTATATAAGTATAATTGTAAAAAGTATAGTAATGCTAAAAAATAATCGTGGAAATTATGGATAATACATCAGGATTTAATTTAAAGAATTTTTTTCAAAGGGAGCACCAAACCAAAAGAAATTAAATAGTTTTCCTAGTTTAACGATAAATTACATTTTACGTTAATAAACATGATTAGCGCCGATGTTCTTAGGAGTTCAAAAGGCGTTCGAAATATTTGAATTTTAAATACTACTTTTAGGAATAAATTAAAAATAAATTTAATATTAAAGTTGAGGTATTAAGAAGATATTAAAGTAAATAAGGTAATAATAAATAATATTGTAATGAAGTAGTAATAAGTAAATAATAAAAACTAATAAGTAAAAGTAGTAATAAAGTAATAATGAATATATACTATCATGTTGGTGAGATCGATTCATTACTATCTATTGACGTCATCTTAACTTTTCTTCGCGTACTTAAATAAACTTTCGAGAGTATCGCCGATTACTTGCCAGCTAAATAACACCGTTTTCGTCAGACGCCCGTAGTAAATCATCGCAGATCTTGTGCGCAGAGGAAAAAGAGCGGAAATAAAGTCGGCCCAGGAAGGGCGCGCCTCTCGCCGACTGTGAACTTTCGTATGAGGTTGCAATAGCGTTTTCATCCGATATTAAGAAACTTTCTATCGGTTCTCGTACTTCGGCAAGAACGAGATGAAATAAACCCGAGATAGATACGCGCGAGACGTCGACGGCGCCGCGCCGGCATCGTCGACGGGATTGCCGGGGTACGTGAGCGGGATGAAGCCAGCCGAACGTCATTAGTGCCTGGATGGATGAGAGCAAAACAGGAACCACTCGTTATCCAGATGGGCAGTGGTGCCATATCCCCGGGGATATATGCAGCGGGCAAGATGATGTCGAGCGAAACGTTTTGCATTCATCCGACACCGGGACGCCGGATACGTAACATTCGAGCAATCCGTGGACTAGAATGGACGCTCTAATTCCTGCATCAGCCAATAAGCCTAATGGAGGACGTTAGCTTGCTCGACGAGGCGTGACGCTAGTATGAAGGGCCCATCATGCGAATGGCGTTCTATATCTGGCGCATAAATGTCATTGGATGATAAAAATGATTTTGCAACGCGAATGCTGACGGATTTGTTGGCGACAATGAATTTTGCCTACGCCAATAATATACGAAATGTACTCTTGAATTGCTCGTAAATCAGCGTGAGACATACAATTCTCAATCGCGCATCTGGATGGTTTTAAAGTGCCTTTAAAAATTGTTCAGCTAACAAAAATATTTGTCTACATTAAGTTACTTTTATTTACGTACAAGGAATTTATTATAATATATCCATTATCGAAAAAAGAAAACGCCGCCGTGCTACTTTAGAATTGATACGATATAATTAGGACAACGAAGACAAAAATCCCTGCGCGACCGACGTCATATTGTGTCCGAGTGGCTAATGCGTTTTCCATCCAACAAGTTCGACAAAAAATTTTGAATTTCTTTCGAATGCATTTTACAGGAAGTGCATTCAGGATAATCGTCCCTAATGCTGCTTTCGAAACTCAGCAAGTTAGATTACGGCTTATGTCAGAAAGTTACTCTCCTTCTCGAGAATGACTTAAAATGTATCTAATGGATAATTCAGAGAGCGCGGATATATAAGTTATAAAGTTAACTAGAGCGCATATATATAAATTATATGAGCGGCTCGCGAGCGAGTAAAATCTTTTACTACCCCTTCGCCGACATGAATATTACTAATTTCTTATTGAATCGGGTTATTCGCCCTTCCTTCGCGAAGCTCTTTGTTCTCCCCCAAAGCGCATAAAGGATTTTTCCGGCCGGAAGCGGTGCGCTATCATCGCATTATTCTTCCTCCGCGCTATAGCCATCGTGGACGAATAAAACGATCCGCGAGAGGTGCGTCACCCGTCACGTCCGTCGCGTTCATACTTTCTTCAGCGCTTTTATACCAGCTAATTGGACCAGTGTGAAACGGGAGCTTTTTCGCTCCCGGCTTTTTATTTGCGGTTTTGTGTCCGACTTTACCTTAACACTGGCAGTACTCGTGAACAATCGCGAACGACTAATTTGCAGCTCTCGGTCGTAACCGCCGAGTTAAGTAATGTTGAAGGCGGTGCAATTCGTCGTTTACAGCGTTACGTTGGAGGCGGCATGAATGGAGAAAGCTTACACTGCTGGAAAGCTGCCGCGAAAGTTCAGTGCTTCAGGCTTGTTACGAGGCAGTCCGCTGAATACCTCAGGTCTTGTTAAAAGTAACAGCTAATATTAACAGAAAGCTTATCTCCTCGGATATCGACGTGGATTTTTTACATTGTTACCGTTTTACCTTTAGAATTCAATAAATCCGCGTTGCGCGACTTCCTTTCTTATTACTTCTTTAATAGAATAAATTTCAGCTTTTATATACCCCTTTTACTTCTTACATTTACTTTTAATTATTTATTATTTGTTAGTTATTTATGATTAAGTATATAATATTCTTTCTTTTGGTATTCTCTTTATTACTGAAAGTTTTTATTATTATTGTTATTATTATATTGAGTAAAAGGGTAATCATGCTGCGTGTATAGTAATCATACACTTTTTATATAGTATATTGTTATATTAAACTGCTGTGTTTAAAAGATGCTCAATGTCGACGGACTTTTCTATTTAGTGAAATACTGTATTTGCTGTACATCCTCTGTATTTTTGCAAAGTAGAGATTTTCATGTTTGAAATGATAAATTACACGTCAACTTAGATCTCTCGCGGGTTTTCCATGCGAGAGAGAAACGGAAGCTTCGAGAGAAGTCAGTTCGGCCCGGAGCAACGAAGCACAAGTTCTTGGAACGCAAGTTTCGCCGCAATTCACGGACCACGTGCTACGGATATTTGACGTCGGTGTGACTTGCAGTTGCGCGTGAAGGCAAGACAAGACAAACGGAACTTAAGTTTCTCTCCTGGCCCGATCGGGGCATGACTTGCAGTTCTGTTCGGATCAATTCGTCATTTATATCCGCGAAAGAAGAACAAATTTTCGACTTACTGTGTAATTTTACGCTAAATACACGACAGAGATTTAACCAAGTTGGTTGGATTGTAGTTTAGAACTGGGAATCAACTCTACTCCAAAATTAATAGGTAGATTTCTGTTTTACTCTCTTCCTTGCTCCGTGTTTAGATTAAATTATATAACAAATATATTTTGAAAACCATGCGTTATAAATCTTGATATTTGAGATATAAATTTTGTTCGAAATAAATCATCGGAAATATTTATCTATTAAACTCTGTTATTTTGTTATACTAAAGTATTCCCAAAAATAAATTAGGCGACGAACTATGTTAAAACTGCTCGAAAATTTGGTAAATTTATATGACACGGATCGATTGCACTAACGAGAGAATCAACGACGCGGGAAACTAGCGCAGTGTGAAAGAACCGAGAAAAAAATGTACGTCTTCCATTGTAGTCTCTTCTCTACGTTGCACCTAACATAATAGAGTTTTCTAGGGCAGAGGATGCTGATAGTTTGCATTATTGTACGAATGGTCGTATTTTTACACGTGAAACGATGATACTTGCTATTCAGAGACCGTAACTGTGCAACATTTGCTCGGACGTTTTTGTGCTAAAGCGGATTTGTCTATAGTTATACGAAGATAAAAGTCATCTCAACGGAATTCAATGGCTGAACCGGCGCCAAACTATACATATATAAGTAAAATGAGAGACAGTACACATTAACTTTATACGTTAACTTTTATAAAATTTCCGTTTATTAACATTAATTATTAACATTATTAAATAATTAAATCGAAAATAAATTAGACAAGAGTATTGTTCTATAAATACTATCCAATCGAAACAGTTATTAGTTTGAAAGATAATTCTATTTGTAAGTAAATTTAATTTCGGTGAATCCGTTAATATTATAGGTCTTGTTGAGAAGAAAATATATATCATATATCGTATATTGTATAAGAGGAACTATATGTGAAAATTAATAGTTTTTAACATTTAAACATTGCCAAATTTCCCATATGATTAGTACAACATAGTTAGCTAGTTGCGATAGCTGATTAATTTCGACTACGAATATAGATTAAAACTCAGCTTCAGCTTCAATTACTGGATACTGAAACTTAATCGAGTTGATTAACGTCCTAACTATGAATATGGCTGTTAGAGACTGTAATTCTGCAACGTGGCATCAATGTAACTCGAAGAATATCGATTCCCCACAGCACACACGAACGAGCGTTATTCGTTATTGCAGCTAGAATATTATCAGTATTATTATCTGATAATCCCCCCAAAGCTGTGCAAATTTTTGCGTATAAGCATATTATATACCGGGGATAATTGGAATTCTTCGCGATGAACCACTTAACATTTTTAATCACGCTTACACCGTACTTTTTTTCCAACAATACATTATTATCCTCGAACCTTTGTAAAGTTCTTCGCAAACTCTCATCAAATTTCACGCAGAAACGGCAACGCGTAGACCCGGTGAATTTACGATATAAGTAAGCAGGATAAAAGTTTCATCTCGCCGGAAAAAGTGCATCCAACTTTATCGTCTACGTAAAACATCATTCCGCGCCTTCATTTTTCACTAATATCAATGGAGATCTTTTTTCGATAACTCCGGCTACGCTTTCCGAGGACGCCCCGAGGACGGGAACGGAAATCCCGACCGATCTGATCATCGCGCGAAAAGTATCGGGCGTGTGCAAATTGATTCTTTGTGTTCGCACTTAAGTGTTTTCTTATCGGAGACGCGGATTTGGGCCCCGGCCAGCGACTATGACAAATGGCTCGCGACAACGAAAGAACGGAGTCGCGAAAGTCAGTTGAGAATAAACGAGCACGCCTTGAGCGCGCAGCGCCGTCAACAGGTCGAGAGCTGCCACTTCCTGTCGCCTTCCGGCAATAGCAATATGACTTTAGACGATAATGGATTCGCCATGACGTATTTTTTAGTACAAAGAATTACAGTTTGCTCATTTTCGAGCTTTCGGAGACGAGAAGAAAGATTACTCGCGTATATATAATAAGTCAGACAGATTTAGCTTATTTCTAAAAAATTGTGTCAAAAGCTATTGTGCTATGTTTGTTAGGTAATCATTGTCATTTTTAAATTGTTTTTTGAATTATTTTGTAATAACAAACACATAAAATATACCCCGAGCGCTTCGATAGCTTTGTTTATTTTTTAAGATTTATGCGCGTATATTTTGTCGACGATCGAAATTAATATTTGGATCGCAAATATTTACGTATGTATGCTACGTCTCATATACGGAGGTACGTACACCCGCGGAGAAAATTTCAAAGCTTGTAAAATATGCTCGCCCCGATATCCGTCTACCGCTTATTCCATCTTATGATACGCAACGACGATCGTCTTGCACGAAAATAATATGGAGGAAGGTACGAGACATCGTCTTTCGACGGAGATACCATACCGACATGCAATTCATGCGTGATGCATTCGAAACGACAAGCGAGAAGCTGTTGCAGAAGTGCAACGGCGCTCTCGCACGCAGCATCCGTTCAGTTTCTCACCCTTTTCCGTTTGCAGAAGTTTCATCGTTGTAATTGAAATAATCCAAGCGCGTTCAGACGTAAGATAAATGTAAACTGGGTCAATCAAGTGATAAATTGTTAGTTGCTAACTGGATTAAAGAGAGCTTTTCAACGCGTTCTTTTCTTTCTTTCCACAACATTTGTCTTGTAACGTTTTATCATAAATTTCTTTTTTCTCAAAAGACTTGAATATTATTGACTTTTTATATGTTGTCTTTGCTGTACTAATTAAAATTAATCCGTGCTATCTCTATAAGTACCGTGTCTCGAAGTTACGTACGCAAACGTCGTCGAGTCGTGTAGTGTATCACTAACATAAGTGAAGCTTCGTTTGCATGCGCATGACTCGAACCAGCCGAGCTCCTGAATTTTGAGATCTTGAATGAAGACGTTGTTCAACCCATTTACCGTACTCGAGTGTGTATTACGGAGTATCGCGCTACACGTCTGCATATATATGCGACACGTCTGGCGCTTTGCATGATATTGCGAATGAAATCTGGAAAGCTGGATTCATTTTAATTCATGATTCTGTGGTCTTTCGGTTGAAAACTTACTTGATGAGAAGAAGATCTCCCCGCGAGACATATTTATATAAATATAATTCAGCGCGCAAACTTATTTTATGCAGAAAATTTCAAATTGAAACCGAAACGTGACTGCGACGCACACACGATCAGTTCTTCGTTCTCTTTTCTTTATATTCGACTTGACGTATTCCCTTACGAAGAAGATTCTTCTACGAAACATTATACGAAACATCGAATGCAGTTTGCGTTACTTCATCCGCAGATCAGCTTTCCGCTGTGGTCCAAAAGCACTGAATTCTCGATGCATGCCCGTGAATTCGTATCCTCCGGAGGGAGATAGAGAAAGAGGATGTGTCGACTACCGCGCGCACGATGATTCGGCGATATATCATTACCGTCACCGTCTCAATGTTCGAAATAGTTCGCGATGGAAGACGATTATATCATCCTCCACCGCGGAGTCGGAAGTTAGACCGCTTCGGTCGAACTTGAAGCCAATATCAATTTCTCTGATCGCGTGGTGTTCTCGATAGCTTCGCCATTGTAGAATGCATGAGACAATCGGAGACGCTCTGGAGTGCCTCCGACAACAATATAAGACAAATTTCGCCCCTAACTTTCCTCGTTCGCGCTTCCCACGTGCGTATATCGACGATCTTGTGAGACGGCGAGGATGATAGGGATAGAAGACGAGCGCAGCGATCGCGTTGGTTCTACCCGATCCTCCTCCGCAGTGTCCTTTAAAGGAAGCGCTCGTAACCATTAATATGCAACAGCGTACAGCATCCAGCGATACTCTGTAACACGCGTTCATAAAGTGCGCCCCGAAGACTGTCAAAGGCGCACTGTCGTCGGATATTTCGCGGAAGTTGCCGCCGTAAAACGGTTTGGTACCGGCTTGATCGCTTACCGCTTCGCGAAACTTCCGCGAATGGCGAATAAAGAACGCCTTCTGTCTATCAAAGTTACGCGCGCGATCGTTATACGGAACAGCGCGAAGGGCCGCCCATATTTTGTAACAGGCACGTTAACTGCCTGAATTTCTTTCTAAACTGCAAATATTGAAACCATCGTGCAGGTGAATGTCATGTCGGTAATGTTTTAGCTATGTTCTTGACTCCTTTCAACCGTATACGATCTCCGTAATACTTGGACTGATATAGAATGCAGTTTAAAAAATGACTCTGCTTTTATATACAAAACGTAGCAACAAAAAAATTAGTACGATATTATAACGTAAGATTAAGAGTATTTACTGTAATCTTTGAGAAACTTGAGATTTATTCGATTAAAATATATGTTACAATAAATTGTAAATTATTTTTAAAATCGCAATGCAGATACATATTTCGTTTCTCTAATGGAGATATTTTGTACCTGCATTATGAATATGTAGTTTTAATGCACGACAGAGTGTTTGTTTAATTCGTTATTGTTCAAAAGTGTTGTAGAAATAGGTTCTATCATTTTGAACTGCTAATGTTACTTTATTTTTTACTTAAATCTAGAATATTGTTTGTGAATATTTTTTCTTCTTGTTATAAAAACCGACTTAGTCTAAGTGCAGTACCAATTCGCATCCGGAAATTTCCCAAATCTTACTAAACTATGTATAAGCGACTCGCAAGAGTCAACTATTTCCAAACCTATATGGACTGCTTGTGAGTATCGATCGAGATATAGGATATAATCGACATTTAATGTTTTTCCCGCTAACAGATTTTGTAATTATCCGAAATATAACGAAAGTACGCAGATCATGGCTGTTAATGCGAACAATGTGCCCGATTTGCTCTCGTATCTTTTTCTATTTAGCGAAGCTGATGGTAGGAGGTGTACGCATGTTCCCGGCGAGTGATATACGCGGCGCGAATGCACAATGAGCCGCGGCGCAGCGGCGCGGCGGCCGCGCCGGCCGGCTAGGCTGCGGGCATTCGGATTGAAACTCCGTCTGGTAATATTTTTCCGCGGGCGAACTTGATTAAAGCGTGGCGGACCGGTCTTTTAAACGAGCAAACAGTGGCCGCATCGCAGCATGGACGGCGCGGCGCGGCGCGGCGCAGCGATATGGCGCCGCGAAGGCACTGGCAGGTGGCAGCGCGATGCGAGCAAATGCAATTTTATGCCTCAGTTTTTCTCATTTCGCTCCTGTCATCGCGCGCTGCGCGCCAATCCGACCCGCGTTTCTTTCCGCCCCGCGCCATCGCGGAAGTATCCTCCGCCGGAGGTGCGCCTCTGATCTTCCGGACCTTTTCCCGCTGGTTTCCCCATCTTCCCGCGGGGAAATGAATTCCGCGGCAAGGCGAACCCGCCGCGTACGAAATATATATTAATATCTTCGATACGCGACACAATTCTTTACTGGTGTGCTCGCTATTCTGTTTGCAATTTCGCTCTCTTGTTGTTTAATTAAACGAAGATAAGACATTTTACTGAAATACAAGGGAAGTGAATGTTGAGTTTTATTGTGCTTAATAAGATTATTTATCAGTGGTTTGACAGTAAGATTATTCACTTCTTATTGTTACCTCGTCGTTCGATTCAAATCTCCAAGGTTATTTTACATATCTAAAACAGAAATATATCATACGCGAGAAAAGGTCGGCCTCTGCGTCGGAAAGCGTATTCAACACGGTGAGAAATGAGAGAATATCGTACATATACCGGAAATGCATATCTATATGGAATTTTGATATGCGATTCATAAAATTTCGGATTTCATTCCGTTGTATGATTTATCAGAGATGTAACTTGGACCGCGCTGGATATTCAGCATTGAAAATTCGCACTCCTCGCGAACGCGGGGAGTGACCGAAATGAAATGAAGGAATGCATATAACTGGCGTATTACGTTGCTGTTGGCTATGCGCGAATGTCGAGCGCCGTCCGTGCGAGTTACGTTATGGTTTTGCACTCTTTTTCGAAAGCATCATGCCTGCTTTCATGTTTACGCATTATTTCGAGATTGACTTGAGACAAATCGCGATTACACATATTTTGAAACAAACGCGCGATTCCCCTATAAATATATATTTGTTTAATTATACATATAAAAATTTCAATAATAATATTTATTATTGTAATCGCGAAAATTATTTTATCTAATCTATTATATTATACGAGCATATAGAATAATCTATTATGCTCGTTCAATATACTCGCACATATTATTTTTATTTCTCTTAAAATTATCCTTTCGCACATACTACTATATCTATATTCCATTTTTTTTCCATTGAAGATGAAAAGAAGTTAAAAGTGAACCTCTAAAATTGCAATTTTCTCACCTTTAATGCTCGTACTCTCGCTGAAAGCAAACCGTCAGGCGGCGAAAAGCACTTCCTTTTCTCTTTCTCTTTGATGCCATTAAACGATTCCCGCATTGAATGTCCGCTACAATATTCCCGGTGTCACCTTTGCTAGGACAAAGGCAAGCGCTCTTGCAAATGCGCTCGGTCTTATTAGCGGACTGGTTCTTCTTGGGATCAGCGCGGAACCGAGAGAGCGCGGTGAACATTTTTATCTCATTACTATACAGATATCATTCCCCGCTCCAAATGTGGCTTTGCATGCATCTCAAAGTAAGCCGAATAATCGGATTAACGACCACTTAGCGTAATTTTAGCATCTGCCTGTTAACGAGATGCACACGGATCGAGTTCATCTGTATGTTACTTCATATCTCACCGCTATGAGAAGCTCCGCAGGATCTTTGTATCAATCTGCCAACCTGCCGCGATTAAGATATGCGATCTCGTATAGAATTAACGAGTTTATGTATATGGACATGTTTGAAAATAACAGCGTGTTTGTGTTTTGCCATTTTTATTGGTTTATTTTAAACGTACGCATGACATAGAAATAAAATTGTCTATGATCGAATGATTGATGACACAGTTAATGATTTATTAATATCGCTTTAGCTTTTGTAGATTCTTTTCTCAGTACGGATCAAGCGATCGTCGACGAACAGTAGAATTGGTTCAACATAGATTATACATTGACATTTGAATAATGAATCATTGAATCTATATGATGAAATTAATGCTACTTTGAAAGCTTTGATAGAGAGAGATTACATTGGGTATATAATATGTGTGTGAGCGCATGCGGCACGCACGATGCATAGTTGAACGGATTCCAGGTGTACACTAAATGGTCAATGTCTCGACATTAACGTGATTCTTTTCATTGTCGTGCAATTTTATATTAATCTTCGCTGAATAATCTGCTGTCCTTATTCACATATTTTTCACAGTTATTTTTGAACACGTCACTTCGTTAATGTGTTCGTAGGTTCATTATTCACCTTCTTATTCTATTTCATGACATAGATTTATTCATCATCGATTATACCAGATTGACAGGTGAAGTGACTCTTATTTAATTTTGTATAATAATCTCTAATTGGTGGATTTATTGAAATTAATGAAAGCAAAAATAAAAGGCCACTGAACGTTTTGAGATTTCTTTGTGTGAAAGCGAGAAGATTTATTTTGCATTAAAGTTGTAAGAAATCTATTGTTTGACAAGAAAAACAGACTATACTTTGGCTAAAGAACACTTTTATAAAAATACTATTATCATTTTAAGTTTTATAAATAGCGTGATACACGGCAGTAACGCAAAGTCTATAACGTTCTCTCGTTTGCAAGTGCTTGTCGCATATTACTAGGACGATACTGGAGAACATTTTAACGCACCGTCATCTTTCGGATGCTAGACCACTTTTTTCCGACCATTATACATGCAACATGAATACGCAAGAGTACACGCAGAGAGCAATGGAAGGGGAGTCGCAAGATTTGAGCTTGGAAATGGTATATGACTATGATAGTCCGTTGCATATTTCAAGATCTTATAACTTGCAGACCGATGCGAGATGCTTGTCGTGATTCATACACGTACATCGTAACAAGTGCACATAATACACAGCTATTCTCGCGTATTGCGTAAAATTATATTCTGTATTATATTCTCGTATTTTGTAAAATATTTTGTTTTATAACATATCTGATTCCATAAAATATTTTGAAGCCGTTATTATAAATTATTTTGCCTCTAAATGATGTTTTTAATATCATGATAAACGTATCTTGCATAACTAATAACGCTTTGTTTGTAAAACTATATAAATTCCTCGAACTTATTAAATTGCATAGGTATTCCCAAACATAGTCAAAAGAAGTTTAAATTGAATATAAATGCAATCGTATATTCGTCGTTTTTATGCTCGTCTAAAAAATTATTTGTATTGCACTGATATGTACATATTTATATTATGATAATATTATGATTTTCTCGTCTATATCGAATCTAGATACATGATACCATTACTGTAATGATTATCAGGTTACAATGTAATGGTTGCAATTCGAGTTTCATTTTTGTGGCATCCATTTTAATTGACAAACGGTGTGAATAAAGACTTAGAATGGATCATAATATTTAATTTACGAAAACCGATTTTAATGAAGTATTTTTCCGACTTAATACCACAAATGAGCAAAGCCAACACTTGTTTGCTCTTTTGCGTTATCACGTATAATGTAGTTGTTTCTTTACATTATAATTCTAATGTATCTTTCTTTTTGTTACAGGTATGTGATCGATTCTCTCGCAAGTATTGCTGCTATCTCGGTGAGTCTTAAAATAATGCTCTATAGTCAACTAGATGACCAGGCTATTTGGTATTTTCTTATGTAATGGGGTATAATAAGAGATAACCAACAAAAGCGTTTAAATATCGAGAAAATATGTATGGCTAATTTTTTTACACCTTTATACCGATGGTCATCAACATAAAGAATATAATTTTACTATTTTTGCTATTTATATCTTTAGTTATTTATCAAGAGTATATTTCCCTAAGATATTTTAACATTTAATTTAATTCAAAATTTGGAATATTTAACATACAAACATTAAATATATTATACTCTAAACGGCCATACCTCATATGAACATATATTTGTAAAATAATATGAACATTTTTTCATATTTTTGCATTTATGTAATTTTCTGCGTTCAGTAGTAATACCATCTTATGTAATCCATGTAGAATGTAGATAATGTCACATATGTTGCATCGATATCTCTGATTACTGGATACAATCGATCTGGCGTGTCCTATCACCTTTTAGAAAGACGCGCGAGGTCGATGGTACTTGAACACGAGGACAAGATATCTCATCCCTACAACTCTTTCGTTCGCTTTTGCTGTGCAGTCCTTGGATGCAACCCTGTCCCCTCGACCGCTGGTGTCTGCCGTGCCACTTTATGACAATGCATTTCCCATTCCATCTATCTGTTTTTCCGCGTGAGAAACCTGAATGCCATCGATAAAATATTAAGGGTGACGAACGCACACATTACGGCAGAATTGTAAAAAGGACATTTAAATAGATAGACTGATTACCGTTTCAACAAGGAAATTAATTTAAAACGCGAAAGCGATGGTAGAAATCTTTTTTATATTTTTCTGTTCAAAGACAATTCATCTCTTTTCATCTGTAAGAAGAGAAATGTCAATATTGTTATATTGTTATCTATTCTGAAAAGCTAACATTTTATATTATCGTTTTTGATGTATGAAATTATGAATTTTATACAATAACAATCAGCATCTTGTATAAAAAAAGAAAAGAACCAACTATCTAAAATTATTGCTTTTAAGAAAGTAATATTATTAATTATTAATATTAATTTTGTCAATAAATTTTCTTCCGACTTCCACTTGAAATAATATTCTTACAATAGCAATAAGTCGTACTCACTTTGCTTTAAATGATAAAATAATTTTCTTCATGAAGAACATTAGAGAGAAAAAAGTAACAATTTGCCCCGGCAATTTCCACGAAATGGCACAAAAAAATTGTCACCTTTATCTTCAAGAAAGTCGAGACAGCAGAGATACGGTATTATCCTTAAGTTTATCTATATCTATAAAGGAAGATGTCCTGACTCATTCACTGACTCATCAACGCCCAGCCCAAACCCCTGAACCGAATTTTTATCAAAAGTATATGAAATAGGGGTAGAATTTTCCGGGGAGTGCCACTATGTGGAATAATTAATCAAATCTCAAAAAATTATAGATCAAACAGGGGTAGAATTTTCCGAGGAGTACTATGAAGTGTATAATTTTTCGTTACCGATCTTTTGGAAGCCGGTATTGAAATTTTCCCAATCTTTCGGGAATTAATTGACCGAATCTTAAAGAATTGTATATGAAGTAGGGGTAGAATATATATTTTACGGCGAGCGCCATAATGTGTACAGTTTTTGTTACCGATCTTCTTGGAAACCGGTTTTTTTAATTTTTCCAATTTTTCGGGAAATAATTGATTAAATCTCAAAGAATTATACATGAAGTAGGGGTAGAATTTCCCGGGGAGTGCTATAAAGTGTACTATTTTTTATTACCGATCTTTTTGGAAACCGGTTCCGAATGACCGAATCTCAAAGAATTGTACATAAAGTAGGGGTTGAATTTTCCGGGGAGTGCTATCAAGTATATAATTTTTCGTTACCGATCTTTTTGGAAACCGGTATCAGAAGTTTGACGAATTTTTCGGGAAATAATTAATTAATCGAATTTTAAAGAATTGTATTTAGAGAGAGAGAGAGAGAGAGAGAGAGAGAGAGAGAGAGAGAGAGAGAGAGAGAGAGAGAGAGAGAGAGAGAGAGAGAGAGAGAGAGAGAGAGAGAGAGAGAGAGAGAGAGAGAGAGAGAGAGAGAGAGAGAGAGACTATTTGCGTGTCTTATTACACATGTCCTCCGGGGCGAAGCTCGGGTAACCAGCTAGTATTATATATTACTCCAATTTTTACATTGACTTAATATATAATATATATATAATATATATAATAAATGCGTTTGAATATTCTTACGCTTTATTCTCTAATTGAATGTTTAAACTTTTATTGCTTCCTCTATTTTTATTTAAAAATTATTATTTAAAGAATATGTGCAATTCAAAATTGTTCAATGCATTACTTTTAAAGTTAATACGATTATAAAAATGAAAAATTAAATGGTTTTCTACATGTTTAATATAATTTAGCACTCGGAGCAATTTTATTATACTTTTGTTTATCCTGATAAAGATTTGAAGAACATTCTGCATCGTTAAGCAAATTTGTATATTAGAGCGAAATAAATCAAGAAAATTATAATTGTTAAAAGAACGGGAAGGAGATTTCCATTCGAATCCAAGCAACCGAAATAAAGTTACGGAGCTGATTCCAGAGAAAAATATCGTTGGAAGGCAGCTTGACGAAAGGGCATCTAAACAATGCAATTTGTCGGTTCCGGAACATTGGGAGCCATTAATTCACAAAATTAGCCGGATAAATCGAGAGCGGGAGCGGTAGAAGTCTTCGAGTGGATAACAACCGGCCGCCGGGCAAACGCTGCAAAGAATGCTCGTCTACCATTATTGGTTCGAAGAAAATACCGAATCACCGTGCTTTCAACGCATTCTTTCAATAGATGAGAAATTTACTTTCTTACAGCTTAGATACCAAACGAGAGTATACGATAAATCGCGACTGCACTTGAAAGTTACAAATGAAAATCGTACAATAAATTAGTCCGCTCTCTAATTGCCTGTTCGTATGTCCGCGCGTTTTATTTTACGATAGCTTTGCTAGTAACAAGCTTTGCAATTACCCGATTCAATTAATAGTTTTTTATTTATTTTAACGTTTTACGTGATTGATTTGATTTGACATTTTGAGCTTATAATTGGATTGTGAAAGATTATACGAAAGATAGTTTTTCTTATTGCTTGCAAACGGAAGTACAATATAAAATTTTTCCTGCCGAAAAGAGAGACAATGTTCAGTAATTCGGTGATTTTAACAGATAGAATTTTATTGTGTATATCGTAAATCAAATTTTATGCGCTATACCAGATGGAATAAAAGTACCCGTTTAATCGGAGAAAAAAGGAATTCTATTCCGTGATGATTTAGACTTTAGATGCGAGATCGACAGGAAAGTTCTCTATCAAGATTCCAAACTCATATTGCGCAAGTCTGTCTATAATTCACAGGTTGCACGAATTTTAATAAAGTTCTTTGTGTGAATTTCAAGCGTCAAGAGCTCACGAAAGTAGTAAAGTTAATTAACCGCTTGTAACACGAACGGACGCCCTACATCAAACGCTGCCTTAATATCATTCCGCAACGTAGCAGAAGCTTTGGAAAGGATAAGGGCATAACATTTTTAAACGACCAGCTGCTATCTTTTATGATCGGCGTTCTCGATATGATATTAAAGACTTTGGCTATGTTGTTTGACATTCGATTCGAGTCACGCGCGATCAATGTAATTCCAGATTTATTTCTATTTCGTGACATTTTATTCTAATTGTGTATTTAATTAATTTTATTCTAAATGCGTATATTTAATTTGACATTTCAAAAGACTGAAATATATACTTTGTGGAGTGAATGCTTTATCTGTTCAAGAGATAAAAAGTCTCACGTTAAAATGAGCCTTCGACCGTTCTTTATTATAAACTGTTCGAAGACAAGACCGTATATCGAGTTCTGATTGTTTCATTACGCTTTTCGTTCGACGCAGACTGCGCGGGACAATTGAATTACAATCAGAGAGAATTCTCCCGCATGTTCTATACCTATACAATAATCAGACATACCGCAGGGCGGAGATTTCACGAATCGAAGAACGATACAGGGCACAGAGATTCCCTTAGTCTATAAATCCTTATTTCAATATCCATACGGAGATAATTAATGCCAATGCGCACACCGTGCCGGAGTAACGAAGGCGCGATAGCGACGGCATACGCACCGGTTGGTTGTTCGATCTCACGTTTCGTCAGGCGCCTTTCCCGGCGGAATCGGAATTAATTTGCCCGCATTTTATAATACAATCGCGCCGAGACCCACCGGGCGGCGATTTATAACGGCAATATTTCAGAATGCAACGGAGCGAAGGCGTCAGAACGAATATGCGAAATTGCTGGTCTCAATCTACATTGTCGTGCGGTCGTGCGGTCTGTTATACTGTACAGAGAAAATCTACAAGAATATTTTCTCTACACGTTTTTCCAAGTAACATGGTTTTCAGATAGGCTTCATTAATGTGTACAATTTCTCACTGTTGAAAATATGACTACATTATACAATGCTGTTGTAATCTAACTAAATTTCCTTCTTATTTATGCAAAAAATTTTAAATTACGAAAGAAACACATTCTTCACATGTAATTATTGCGAAGGAAAATATGAGAGATATATATATAACGAGGCTTATTGGCGGCAGTGCGTGGTCTAGTGGTAGAGCGCCAGACTCGTAATCTGAGAAACCAGGTTGGAGTTCACTTGAGCACGTAAACATGGAATTTATTTTCCGAAAGCTGCATCCTCCGTGCAAGAAAGACTCTTGTATGGAGCAAACTGGGCTCCGTCTTTCGGGGAGAGACGTTAAGCCGTTGGTCCAAAGAGTTAAGTAAGAGGAGGAGGGTAGTGATGGTAATAGTGATGAATTACGAATATCAGTATTTAAAAGTATCTAAGACGTTATAAGAAAACGTTATAAAAAATATGACGAGGCTTATTCATCAAATGAAGGGATCTTTCCCTTCCTTCGTACGTTATCGATGTTGTTAAAAGTACAGCCGATTAATCGCATTTTTTTTATACTGATACGTGAACTTTTATTTTAAAATAAAAAGTCTCTTTCTTCCGCTTTTAGACCATATTTTTGTATTATTCTTTAGTAAAACGCCTTATTATAACTTCGAACCATTCCGCTTTCCGTCATAATCGCGATGTATATATACAGACTGCATTTCGTATTTCACATCAAGAACTTCGATGAAACTGCAACTCGCTAAACTACGAGAGTATCTTGATTCCATTGTATCTTGAAGTTTTGTACGGCGCGCCGAGTGTTTCTTCATGCTTTAACTTTTTGTAGTTTACTGCAACTTTGCAGAACGACATTGTACCTCTCTTTTACAATCGCAAAACCGCGGTAAGCATTTCTTATCGTCGAGGTTTATTTCGCATCATGATTTTGATCGTTTAATGTAACGTGAATGTCGTAGTTGTCATTTCACGGCGTATCGTAGAAATTGTTACCGAAGAGATCCACCGAAGCGTCCGAATTTGATCGAGCGCCAAGTCGTTATATTGTTTCTACACGTGTTATAATGATTACAATAGGTAGAACGAAATTTAAAAAAACATAAAGAATCATTTTTTGTCAGTTTTACAACATGACGAATGGATGTTTTCATACTTTATTCTTCCTCCGCTGTAACTCCGACGGACTATATTTTATTTTGCTAGTCTATTTTTTTACATTTTAACCCTCCGCAGTCCATTGTAACTTTAGAGTGACATTCTACGCTTATTTTTATTCCGGACTATTTTCTGTTGCTATACGATGGCGGAGTACTCTGTAACGTACTTTAACGTTGTAGTATGTGAACCATCTCTTGTTGGTTACTTTTATCCTCTCGGAGTATGCTAGCTTTTGCCACGAAATGCTGTGCGTGGTATATATACATGTACAACGACGGTCGCATTAAGTTAATCTCTTTTAATAATTAAGACAGCTGGTTAGAATACAAAGAATAATGTTTTTACTGCTCTTTTAATGCGATTATAGTATATAATTAATCATCTAAACGAATAAACTACAAGCAGATAAGACCGAATGTTTGTTTTTATTATTATTCTTTACCGTCACTTTTATTTTTTATTTAAAATTAGATTGACATGCTCTCATTATATTTTTGCTGTAC
Source organism: Temnothorax longispinosus (assembly GCF_030848805.1). Classification (NCBI taxonomy): domain Eukaryota; kingdom Metazoa; phylum Arthropoda; class Insecta; order Hymenoptera; family Formicidae; genus Temnothorax; species Temnothorax longispinosus. The sequence continues at coordinate 9,860,336 of NC_092359.1, read as the reverse complement.
AATATAAATTTTTTTTAACTTAAGAGCATGCAGGTACAAATGCATCGATTTCGATTAATCCGTTTATTATTTTTGGGAGAGAGCACAGAGTAACATAACAAGAGTAACTGAATCGCGAATAATCCAATAAAAAGCCGTGCGATATATCCACCATTAATAATTGTATTAAAATAGCAGGAAAACATATTCGGCGTGAATTGACGTTATAAAGTGTTAGATATTTCTGGGAACAATTCGGGGCTGCCATGCGGTTTTGGTATTTGTTATTGCGGCGTATAGCGCGCTATTGTTTGTATATAAGATCGCTGCGTTATCATTCGTACGCAGTCACTCGCCAGGGGCGCGTTCAGAAACATCAACCCGAGTGCTAAAAATTCTACAGCACGTGTTACGCGCACTATAGATTTTCAGCACTCGGATGATGTTTCTGAACGCAGCCCATGCAGGTAACGCCGCGAGTCGCTCTCCGTGTATCGTCGTATTATCCCTCGCAACGCAATAACTTTCTTTGAAAAGTTAGCGATTATCAATCCGCGCAATCATTTACTCTCGATTAATAACGACTATTTATTGAAGCGGATAGCTTCCGCGTATTATTCAAACATGACACGAGAATCGATAGTCAATAGGAATTATAAACTACTGCTCCATTACAATATTTACGAATGATGCAATATTTCTTTAATGATACTTGAAATGGAATACATCTCGCGTTGCGCTTTAAATTTTTCGCGTGTTGAATTTAAATTTAATTGATTCATGGCTATTTCCGAATCGAGAGTAATGACACACGATCACACGATTCGAATGATTCAAGATAGGAGTCGTGATACGTCGTTTGTTTATTAATAATATTTCTAAAGTCACTAGATTTATAAAGTACCGCATTCCATAAAGCCAATGTTTTAGCATTTGGAGCCAAAACGTGTACATTTAGTTTATTACATAGTAACTTATCTACATCTTAAGTGCAATTTTTCTAACTTGATTCTGTGTCGAAGCCTTATATGTACACGTTGTTTATTTGTGTGATGGAGCCAAAATGGCGGGTGATTGCGGTACTTCGTATATCTATAGTGACTTTAAATATTTCGGGTAATATTGCAAAGTTCGCGCAATTAATTATTTTCGCGAATGAATATTACGTGAGCTGGTGCAATAAAAAAAACTGCAGAGAGGAGTAGGAAATATTCGGCAACGGCGGAGCAACCATGGGGTGAGTAATCCATCGTAATATGACATCTAGTAATTATCTCATCGCGTATATAATGTTGCGAAGTGTTCCACACAAATTGCATAATATTTTAATGGTGTTAGGTTAATGGTTTCACGGGATTCATAATTATTCCGCTTCTCTCAATCAGTGAGTTTTCGCGATGCCGTTCGCACTTATTGAAACGAGTTGTACATTCGTGTTTATTCGTGCTCGTTTATTGGGTCCGGATCTATTTTTACGAAAAAACTAATCGAAAGAGTATAAGTACTTTTTCACATTTGTTTGATAATTCATAAATGTTAAGTACTTAATGCTATAGTATAATATGTATAGACTCTTGATATATAATTATCCATAATTATGCGTTATAAATTAATGTATTATATGTAATTAATCCAAATTAGATATATACTTCTATCGTGATTATAATACAACGAATATGCATTGCGCGTTTAATATGGTATTTTGCATAAGCGAAATATGCGAATAATCTTTTGATATTGGCTAGCAATAATAAAAAAAAGCCTGACCCGGTTTGCAAACGTTGTTGCTATAAAGTCGTGTGCGGCGAAACAACAACGCGCGAAATATTAAACTGTTCGCGTAAAACACCGCGGCACGAATTAGCGAATTAGCGGATCGTATTGTCATTTGGATGAACGTGGAGCGTTCAATGGAGGATTACGATTTTACGAGCGTTTAACGTTTACCAACTTCTCGTTGGCACGTCAGCATTATCTCGTTAGGTGTCCGCGACATCATAGCCAAATTGCCTGGCTGTCGATCAGCGTTTAATTGATCTAATAGTATTAAATTGATAGATGAAGTCTGCGTGACGACAATTTTAGTGAGGTGATAATTTCGCCGTTTATTAGGAACAAACATTAGACCGTATGCTCGTTATACACGTCATAATTAGAGAGCTTTACAGATGATATTACAAATAATGCTTGATAGTATATCTAGTTCGGTTTCAATACTACGGATAAAAAATATTTATCCGTAATGATTTAATGTCATAATGGCTTCGAAGGGCTATATAGGTAACTTCAAAACATCTTAATCGACAAAGGTGTGTCTCGCAAGCTCATTAACAAGTTTCGAAAGCACGTCTCTATAATGCCACTCTATCTTCCTGTTGGTTCTCCGTTACGGAGTTGCATAATTGATTGATTAAATTGCGGTGCTTTCGTGATTATAATTAATGCACATTGATTGTGCCTAATGGCAAATGTCATTAACAGAACGCATATTAAACTCATTGTCGTGCCTGTGTTTGTATGTAAATTCCTTACGATAGCTTATATGTCATTGTACAGTATAAACAAAGACATTCCTGCGGTAATTGAGAATTGAATAATGGAAGATTTCTCCTCCCTGAAAAGCTCGCGATGATCATAGAACTTTGCTTTTCAATTAGTAAGTACTTATAGACACTTACATTTAGAGAGACACGTTACCATGTATCACTTTTCAGAGACGTATATCTAAATACACAGAGTCGAGTACGACGATGTTTTTCCAATGGCGAATTTGCAATTTAAATTCGGCGGCCGCGCCATATGGCGAGTGCATAAACATTTCCACTGAGAGGAAAGCGAGCATTCCGCTCGAATTGGACGGGTTAATTAGGAAAGAGTTTTTGGGAATGACCAACGTCGATGGCAGATGTCATAAACGATTTTGGAATTTTAAACTCATTGGCGCGACCCTTCTAAATCTCTAACTATTATCATATTCTCGAGGTATAACCTGAGGCACCCCCCGTTTATTTTTTCGTCTCAAATGTGGTATGAAATAGTTCGCCGCATTAAACATCTTTATCGCTATGGTTGATATAATTATTTACATGCGGTTAAAGTATTAAACGGTACTAATAGCAAAAGACTCGCTTCCTTTCTTTGCTTTCTTTCTTAGCAAAAAGATATATGATCTCAGTGAGAACCATTTGCACAGTTTAAATAAATAATATTTTATCCTATTTGAAAATTTCCTTACAAGAAGAAAAATTAGATATAAACTTCATTTTTTATTTTAATTTGAAAATTTATAATTAATTTTATAGAAACTATATATAATATATAAATTCTTAATAAAATTACATTAAAAATGAAAATTATATTTGTCACTTCATACTTCCATTAAAAATAGACACAGTTAATTCTGTTATAAACTTACTAATCATAGACATTCTTTAATTGTTAGTATATATCGTTTTATTCTGATAATGCAGTGAAAATTATTTGTTATTAATTGTTTCGAGGTTTGATTTGGGCAAATTGCGATTCAGTTTGTTAAACTCTTTGCACAAGTCAATAACGTTGGGAGAAAAAGACATTAGCATCGACGGACTTGTAAATATTTTTAACTCGATTTCCTAGATATGCAATACTGTAGCGTTCTAGGCGTTCTAGCCAGACCGACCAAGGTAGTTTATGGCTTAAGCAGACGTCACGACGCCCGTACTCATTTAGCTTCTCGAACAGGATATTCGATCCATCGAGCGTGTTTTCTCCTCGTTCGAAAAAGAACGAGTTGCGGCGCGCTTCCTATTCTTGATCGCGTCTCTTATACCTTCTGCCTTCTTCTACCTTTACGGAGGAAATTTGTTCATCTCTATCCTGCCGTTTCCCGAGGGTATATCGTTATCTCGAGGACAGAAATCCGCCGTTGGTCGTTTGCCGCCTCTTGAAACCCACGCGCCTGTTTTATTTCCGGCTCTATACACTCTTCTTACGATTGATATCGTCAACTCTCGCACTTCGCATTTTCACCGATCTCTCCCAAGCTTTTTCAATTCTCGTTCTTTTGCGCTTTAAATTTCCTGCATCTTTTCTTTTACAACGTGAAACTTATCTTGAATATTTCCATTATAATATATTTTTATTAATTTATGATTTATACCATACTCTTTTTATTATGATTTTTATTGTTTTTCAAATGCACTCATAGCATATATATTGCATTTTCTCAGTTTTTCCAAAGGTATTATTCTTGATTGATTTTCTGTTACACAATGAAATCGTGCTTAAATGTTAAGTTTTCTCATCTCTTGTTGTATCGATTCCATCGAAGCTGGGGAATGGGATTGCAACTTTTCTTTTTTTTTTTTAAATCGGCTGTTACTCGTTTCTTTTTTAAAATATCGTTTATAGATTTACGAAACGGGTCACAAAATACTTTGATCGTTTCTTAAAGTTTCCTCTGTTGATGGTATTTTGGCTAAAGTGACAATTGTCAGTCATAAAAGCGAACTTGTCTCTCGGTCCTCAATCACGGCCCTTCTCGGGCTTTCTCGAGAGTATCGTTACTTTGGAAGATTGGTCGGCAGACTTTCTGTTGACCAGACGTCTACCATGTTCTGATTTTCGCGCGAGGGTTTTATTTCTTCCCCGGGTTCTCGTTTCCCCGATATTGTGGGCCACAACTTCCGCCATCACCCTCGCTATTTCACTACCCTTTCTCCCATCAATTTTGCTGGCAGTCGCCATGATGATAAAATTTCGGTATAGTTCTTCGGAACAATTTTATCTACCTATACATATACGTACATACACACATCATATGTATATGATTATATATATAGCGTTGAAGAAATAAAATATTCGCTAAGAGATTAGAAGATCTTTATAAAGAGAAGATGTCATTTTTATTTGTTTTAATACCGACTACGAGACTTTTATAGTTTTATTTATGTCGATTTAGTAATATTTTACTCTTTTTGGAAAGGTTAACATTACACCGTGTGTATTTTTGATAAATAATGCATGCATAGATATAAGGAATAATATTCTATAAGCATCTTCTCGTTCCTTAACTTTATTTAGATATATTTAGCTTTGAGATTTGCATTTTTGGATCACGGTATATCATATTTAATATTCTATCCGTTGCATGCACAAAAAAGGGGATTCACGTTTATAAAATATATTTGAAGCGTATCTTATTATGTAGTCAAGAGAGAGAATATTGCGCATGAATAAAACTTTCTGTAACTATTAGATATAGAAAATATCGATATTAAATACAAAACCGGTTTACTTATTCCCCAAAGTTCGGGCGAATAAAGAGAAAAGTTTAATAATGATAGTCTTCCTCTCGAAAAGTTTTGTCAGACGAAATTATTCACGTACACATTCAACGGTTCTTACAACGTTCGGCGAGTTCTTATAAATTTCTGAAATAGATTCGTCTTTCGAACACGTACTTTAAAGCGCCGCACGACCTAACGAGAATAATGTAATACTCAGAATGGCTTTCCTTTCTAACTTTTGTCGAGGCAGCATTCTTTACTCAACTAGGACAAAGTTTCGGGCGTATTCTCTTATACTTATTGTTAGCAATGTCGTGGTCGAATGTCCGACTTTAATCCATTTTCCACCGATGACACTCGTCTTTTACGCGGAAAAGATCCATTTTATAAACTTAACAACAAACGTATCAACGATATGTATACGTCTATAATCGGATTGCGAATTGATCGGTGATTGCGAACGTGTTGCCAATTGGGGATGATAATTTTTTCGTGAAAGAACTGCACCGCAGATAAAACGCGTTATTCAACCAATGTTCATGTTTTGTACAGGATACAGATTTCATCATGCAAATTTGACGCATTTATTACACGAAGAATTATTTTATCTTGTTTGCTTAATGGCATAAATTATTAACCCTTTAAGATGAATTCTATTATTAATTAAATACTAATAAGTTTACTTATATTTGGAATTTGGGAATTTTTGTTTTTGCATCTTTTGCATGAAAGAGACAAAATATTTTTTGAGGAGCAAAACATAATAGATAAATTAACTTGTTATAAATTGCATTCTGTTGTTGTTGCGAGCAACTTAACGTGGTTTCCCAAGACCGTATTCATATTTTTGTGCATATTTCTGAAAGCATAATTCGTCGCCTGCGGAACTGCGCAGACGGCAGATCAATTGTTGTGCAATTGTAATATGGCGATCGTGACTCGACCACGGGAACAAATCATCGGATACGCCGGCTCTAATCGACTATCACGCTGATGCCTAAAAGAGGGATAGAACTAAAGTCCCTTTGTAAGCCTGTTGGGCAGCCTGTACCTATACCACGCTTATTTGCAGCAGTAGTCGTCCGCGCGCGCGTTTTCCTCCGCGTCCAATGCGTATTAGGCAGCAAGGCTGACGGTGGAAACAGGTCTGGGAATAGATTGTTGTGTAGATTTTGCATTCCCCGAGAGCGTGCGTCCTGGACCGCGTTAACGCTACACAGACGGTGCTTCTGCAGTTACGTGCCAAAGGCAGCGGCCAAAGCCAACGAAGTTTCGCGTCGGGCCGACTGATTGCATTCCTCGGGCGAGCCGTTGCTCGCGCCGCCGCCGCCGGTATTTCGGAATCAGTTATTGAAAATCACTAAACGCGTCGTGATTCTATTCCATCTCGTTTCATTAAATCCGATTTCGCTTTTGCCGCGACGACGGCGCGCGTTTCACGCGAGAAATTAATACGGGAGCTTATCCCGTATTACCTTCCACGACGAGACTGCGGTGTCGTCGGCGATGCCGTCGGCGTCGACACACGCAACACGATATATCGCGCGATATATTACAATTATACATGGCGAAATGCACGCGTTTTGAGTTGATGTGAATGTATCCTGGTGTGCGTATTTATTTTCCCTTGAAATTCGTTCGTAAACAATTTTAAACCATGCGAACCGTGCGGGATAAACAGGCGGGACAAATAGGAAGCAAGCACTTTAATGATAAAATCGCATTTCAGATTAAAAAAGAAATGTTTTTACAATAAATTCTTTACAGTGATTTAAGAAGGATGCTTATTAGCATCAAAAGTTAAATCGATTATTATCGATTTAAGTATGTGGATTTATTGTTCCTATACAAAGAGCTGTGTAGACCGACAAATAATCGGCACGCAGTTTACTGATTGTGAGTTGTGAAAAGTATACAAAATTCATATACAGAAGTATTATTATTAGGCTACCAAGATTCAGCCCGACCGAAAATGGCATCTTCTCTAATTAATTGTAAGATTTATATCGGATCTGTTTTATTTAAGATATGGCTTTTAAAAATGTTGTTGCATACCGCTTGATTTCCTGAAACAAAATTTATTTAGTGGATTGTGTTTGCATTGCGGAAATACTTGGCGTATAATAGAAGAGCACAATATCTTTATCGTAAATGTTGAACAAAATTTGTGAAATTAAGAAGTACTATAGATGAGTTTGTACTCGCTGAACGCACACGAATGCGTTAGTTTCCTGTAAAATCAACGACTGCGCAGTTTTCACTTCTAACTGGCAGGGAAAAGGGTATCGATGCGATTGATTGCATTCCAGTGAAACCACCGTCCTATGCGTTGCGCGGTCCGTTATTGAAAATCACTGGCTCTATTGAATTTTTTTTACGATATAACAATCTATTTTATTAAATTTTATTTGGTATCGACATTTATATATTCAAAAAATGCATAGATAGATGATCTTTTGCAACGTTTTATCAATAAATAGGTCAAAACTGCATAAAAGACTTCACTTTTTTATTTGTTGTTCGTTAACGATAAAAATATGCGCCATTAATTTAGTTTTTAAAATATAGATATCTATAATAATAAATTAATAATATAATTAGAATTATTGATTTCCATACAAAATATCGCGTTTGTTATTGGAAAATATTGCAATTTAATATATCGCGCATGTTTTATATTTTTTATTTAATATTTCTGTAAATAATTTTTGTTATTTACATAAAAGATGCAATAGGTTTATACGCAATCTAGTTTTGTTCCTATAGATGGCTATTATATCGTTCGCGTTATAATTATTAGTGAATAAACTTTATACATATATATAAATAATATTAATAGTAATACTAAACATCAAACATTTATTATTTTTTGTTCATTAAAAGATGTTGCTAGTCTTCTCTTTGTGCCTCTAAGCATTTGCATTTTTCTTCTTTATGCTCCTAAACAATATTTTTTAAATATCATACATATATTTAGCGCAAAAAAAAAACTATTTTTCGGCAATAAACTTCTCGAATGCATGAGCGATGCTACAGCCTTGTATATATTATCCATGTGATAAACAAAGGGACAGTGATATGCAGGAATAAAATGCAATCCGCCAGTGCATTTATGCGCCAACTATAGCAGAATAAAACATTACACAGATGCTGAGAGATACAGAGTTATCGTACGGTAAAATGGGTTAATTTCGTTAGTTGTTTGCCACGAAAATTTCGAAACGTTTTATAGAGAATAGATGTTTCGCTCGCAATTAAATTGTATATGTTACGATTTTATTTCACCGGATTATCATATATCGCTCATACCAACGCGTAAAAATGGCACATATTTTTACCCGTTATAATTTTATTCGATATTGTTGGGCCGCAATTGAAAGTAGGTTAATTACGCAAATATCGATGTAAATTTTACGATGTAAAAACATTTCCAAATTGTGTGAATTCCGATCGGCCGGTTTAACCAAACTGATGGTGTATACGCACGCGTTCAAAGGCGTTAGCCTGCTTCAAACATTGATTGAATTTGGAAATTCCACTCGTCGGTATTGCACTTTCCGGATTCGCGTATACATGGGAATACATCTGACGATCCGAATAACCGAATAAACGGATCGAAATCAGGGTAAACTGCTAAATTATCAGAAATTAGAGATCATTTACGTTCTATTTGGAAATTTCCATCGTTAATCGAAAAAGAAAAAGTTAAAAATCTTTTTTTAGTAGCAAACGCAAGAACGCCGTTTTTCTTTTGGTTAATTGTATTATGTTGACTTAACATAATTTTATTTTTAATTTTCGGACCAAATCTATTTTTTCTCTTTCTCTCTCTCTCCATCTCAGTTGTCTCAATTATCTCTAGAAGCTTCCCAATTTCGACCGCTCGCCCACGGTAGATAATGCTTGAAACAAGCAGCCGGCAACAATAATAACAGTAGATACTCGAGGATACTTCCGTTCCGTTTTTCTTTAATTCGTTCTAATTAGTGCAAACCGGCGTTAACGAAGGTTTCACTTCCGTGGGAATTAATTAAGGTGGTTTCCGAACTTTGCCGGTGGTGGCCGCGCCGCGCCTGTGGGTGGCTCGAAGCTCTCCCCTCGCATAAAGCTCGAGAAGGCGAAAAAGGAACAGTAAAGGCGGCGCGGCTGGGGCTGCCCCACTGAATATTCATATATTGTAATCAACCTCTTGCGGACGTCGGGGCTAGGCATACACGGTGCCGGGGCACGTACGTATGAGCACGCACGGGCTATCCTCTCATCTCGCGCCTCCTTCGGGCGCATGCCGATGTTTTCCGCAGCGCACTTTCCGCGGCGCGATGTGCACGGAGTTAAGAGGCCGCAATCAACGCGCCGGGACAGAATGCATGGCATAGAGCCCGGGCCGGTGCTCATTAATTTCGCGTATATCATGAGAACGACGAGACAGCGAATTTAATCGCGAAGCTCCTTTCCGTACCGCACATATTTAAGCGAGCGGAATTATTTATATTCTGCGCGATAGTTGTGTTTCTTGTTTCTTCAGGCAACGATGAACGTTGCCTAAATGCATATGGCGTTGGGTTATTCGTTATATTATTGCAGCGAGCTTGGAACGACGGTGATATAATATATAATTAATGCAATATCCGTCAACTTTTTCCTATCTGTCATCACATAGCATAATATGCGCGATCTTATTCTGTTTGAATTTAATTAATATCTCATGAAATTTAATATTAGGCTTACAGCTCTCTCTCAGTATTCATTAATTCTCGGAGTGGAAGAGCGATAAGTTAATCAGCTAAGGAGCTTTCTTTGCAGTCGCTGCGCGTTTCTTGGCTTTTGAAGATTTATGAAGTTTGGGGTTTTAACTGAAATTCGATAATAGAATATTGCTCAGCAGAAGTATTATGCAGCTTGTCGACTAATCGGGTTGAGTTTATGAAACACGTTATAAGTAACATTCAAGTTGGATGGTATTTATCTACAAAATTATATATTTTATTTACTGTATTATATAGAATTTATCAGCGATTCTAAATTTTATGACTTGTGTACAAATTTATTAAATTTTTAACATTGTTAATGCTATTGAGATTAAACTATAACCGTCCATATGAATACAATCTGTCATATTTATCGTCTCCTTCATTTTGGAGACCGATTTTGTGTAGAAAGATTCTGTTATATAGAATGCATTATTTGTTATTTCAACTAAACCCGTTTAATTAAATTTGATCGGCTATTCATTTCTCTTCGGAATAAAACAGATCATTGCTCTACCCTTAATTAAATTTGTGTTGGGTACTATGACGTGACGTAGAACCTCAGTCTATCATGAGCAAGCAAACAAGAAAATTAATCAGTAATGTCTCTCAATTAATTAATATCGAGAAATTTCTGCAAACACACTTGTTAAATCTATCGATTATTATATATGAAGTACCTTTCTGAATGCCATTTGTAGTAAACAAGAAAGTAGGCGTGCGGGTGATTATTTCACACAATTTCAGTATATCAAACTAATATGTGTAATAATATTGAAGGTAAATCAATAACGTTAAAGCAAATCTGGTTTAATTAATCTGACAAATTATGAAATTTTATAGCGATATGAAATATCGGTATTATGCCAGAAAAGCGGATTGCATACGAAAATTGTTCTTTTTTAAATTCACACCAAGTATAATCGCCTTTATTCATATCATATTTTGTCATACTAAAACGAAAAAAAAATACGAATTTGTTTCTGTTACATTTGTAAAGATTTTAATCATTTCAGTATTATGTCGATTAATTTATCTTCTTAAATTAAACCAGCATGCATTTTAGCTTTAATTTATCTATTTGCTTTAATTATACAATATAATAGTATAAAAAACTTTGGGACAGCACAAGTCGTATAATTCTCGACTAAATGTAAATTATCATAACATATCATGTGTCATTAATATATAATTAATACCAAATTTATTATATTACCACATTTTGTTTACACCTTACTATCAATATAATTATTAGCTCAACAAATTTGAATGTTTTTTTTATTCGACTGATTTTTACATTGAGATTACAAAAGTCGAGACACAAAGAATCGTAGCGCCTCTTCGAGGAAAAAGAAGACGAGGCAATCTCAAATTTAGCTCGCGCGCCCGACGATTACTTACTTTATTAAAAATATTCACGTCATATATTCCTTAGCTTCGCGCTAAGCGCATTTGTGCCATCCTATCATGATTTTAATCAGAGACTTTTCGCCGTTGACTCAGTCTCATCTCTTCCCTTTCGCTATGATCTTTATTCTTATCCGTCACGATGGAGATCATAATTCTTTGTTACATTCTCGCGCAGGGTTGACAAAAAGAGAAACCAAGGAGCGTTAAAAGCGAAGAGTCGCATTGTCCCGTGCATATGACAACGCGATATCCATCCTGTCCTTAATAAAGCTCGCATAAAGACTTCTTTGAGAATTTGTGCCACCTTCGGAACTTCAATTATAAACGTATCGTGCGCTCTTTCTTGGTTTCTTGGTAGCAATAAACGACACAATATATGTGTAATATATGATAAAAAATTTAATTCAATAATTTCTATTCAAAATGAAGAGAGAAAGAGTTTCCATATATATAACAATTATTTACGTGTCTTTCTTTTCTCATCACGTACAAAAATTTTGTCTGATTAGCAAAATCAGTATATCATAATTAGCTGTATCGACATTATTCAACGTAATAGGTAAATGTAAAAGAAGAAGAAAATCGATAATACTTTATTACGATTTCGCTAACTGTTATTAGTAAATGACCATATACGATTTATGGAAATGTCAGACTATAGATAGATAATAAGAATGTTACACCGTCGCTGCTATTTACGAATATATTTAACTCGAATGAAAATTGATTTATTACTATTTAGCTAGCTGTTAGTAAATGACCATATGCGATTTATGAAAATGTCAGACTATAGATAGAATAAGGATGTTACACCATTGCTCCTATTTACGAATTCTTGATTTAATCGGCAAACGCAGAGAATATATTTAACTGGAATGAAAATTGATTTATATAATTAAATAATTAATCAGTTGACTATTATAATTAATTATTAAACCTAATTAATAGTCGATTAAGCAATCAAATCAAAAATAGAAAAATAAAATATGTGACCAATACGAACTAATGCTGCAGGCAATAGTTCACTCGTTATACTGAAATGTATTTTATTTCGAGGGTTATACATGACGAGTATAGAAAAATAACTTCCTCCGCCAGTGATTAAAACCAAAATATTATTTTATTTCTCGGGGAGAACACGATAACTAGGGCCCCTTGATTTGACTGTGGTTTCTGGTAGTATTTTTTACGCTGAACAAAAAATTATATAGGTCTTATAAGGCTAACTGCTTTAGTTTTCGAGATATGCAGTATTAAAGCTCAAAATAAATATAATATAAATCTTTACTTTTTTCAATTGGTAATTATGCATAAAAGGGACACCCTCACTCAGGAGAGTGACGTTGACAATATACACTTTTCACGCGAACCGAGGTTCACCCCCACCTCCCTCCTGCTTTCAGGGGAGGTGCGGTAGTTCCTCCCTCGCTTACGTGTGTACTGTTTATACACCCACAATTGAAGTATTATTTAAAAATTTATATTAACTTTCCACGCATGAAAAGTTCACGCATACACTTTTCACGCGAACCGAGGTTCACCCCCACCTTTTCCCTGCTTTCGGGGGAGGTACGGTAGCCCCTCCCCCGCTTACGTGTGTACTGTTTATATACACACACAATTAAAGTATTATTTAAATTTATATTATATTTATTTTGAGCTTTAATACTGCATATCTCGAAAACTAAAGCAGTTAGCTCTATAAGACCTATATAATTTTTTGTTCAGCGTAAAAAATACTACCAGAAACCACAGTCAAATCAAGGGGCCCTAGTTATCGTATTTGTGCCTATTTCTCGACTAACTGGCACAATGTAAAAAAGTATGCACTACGTTTCGGTTCGAGGTTCGAGCCCTTCTCAAGTGCGGTCTAAAATTTAGGAACAGCATTGTGTAATAACAGTAAATAAATAAAAAATCAAAAATAATACATCTTCACATTCTCTCTCCACATATTTTTTCTATATAAGTAATTGTCCACGCTGTACTTTATGACCATGTTGGAACATTCTCGTGAACACAGGGATGTCTTTTGAGTATCACATGACGAGTCAATTTGACGATTAGGTATTGCTCTTTAATTTAACAATTATTATTTTTTATTTTTTATTTATTTACTGTATTACACAATGCTATTCCTGAATTTTAGACCGCACTTGAGAAGGGCTCAAACCTCGAGCCGAAACGTAGTGCATACTTTTTTACATTGTGCCAGTTAGTCGAGAAATAAAATAATATTTTGGTTTCACGACGAGTATGTCGACTCAATGAGCAGGAAGTATTGATGTCTGTTACACATTTCCGGGCTTGAGTTAGAAAAGAAAGCCATTTCATCTAAGAATATTTCGCTATTAAAGCGCTTAGGGGAGGAACGTGTTGTTAGAGATATCCTCGTGTAATCTTCGATTAGCCGATTTGAGTCTTCGGAGAGGTAGTCTCTTCTTGTCTTCTTTTTGCCCCATTGTTGTCAATGATGCGATATTGCCGTCCGGTGTCGGGTAAGAGTGCATTGATCCCTTTTTCTTCTTTTCTTTTTTTGATTTGCCACGTTGCACAGCGTTAGTACACACTGGACGCAAGGTGAACGACGACTGCGAATGAAAGGAAAAGCCGGAATTAACCTTTGATTTTCACTGTGGTTATATAATTACGTATTTATAGTTACGAAATAAAATATTATTGCTATTTATATCTTCATGTTTGTGGATATATATTAGTTTCTTTTAGTCTTCTATAAGATAGCTATAAAGATTTTAGCTTCGTATAGTAGATAGCATGTAAGTTAAAATGTATTTAGACATTTCTCGGTAAAATAGAGTAGGTGGTATTATCCTTCATTTTTCTTGCTATTATTCTTGCTTGGTAATTCTTGCTTGCTATTTTTCTTGCTTGGTAATAAGAGTTATCAAGAGATATGTCTATCCTGCGTCACGTGCAGTATGCGCAACGAGTCAGAAATCATGTATCTATACGCAAGTCGTCTAGGTCAAGAGATCCTTAAATTATCGAATTTCGGTAATAGCTAATCTGATTAAGGTTTTAGTATGTTTAATCGATAGTTATAAATACAGAATAAAAAATTAAGAATAAAAATAATTTTGCAAAATTATATCTTCCTTGAAATATTTCAAGTGGACTTACTGACAGTGAGCGAAAGTAAAAAAATAAAAAGAAATAAAAGATTTCCATTGTGTATAATAACTTTGCATTGCAAGGCAAAGTTATTATAAAAGTTACAATAAAAATATGATAAAACAAGTTCTTAAACGTTCTCAAAATATTATTATAAATCGCTTTAAGCGATTCATAAGTCAAAGATAAAGTCATATAAGTACAAAGATACAAATCAATATTTTCAGTGGCGATCGTGGCGCAGAGAGATGTGCGCTGCTCTTAATGAGCCGAAGATCCCAGTTCAAATCCAACCGCTGTATTTTATTCGATCGCCACCTCTCGGAAGGTGTACTGGCAAACCCACCGAGAGTAATATCTTGTCATGAGATTACTATACTTGCCGTTCGGAATCGGCGTTAAATTGTAGGTCCCATGCATGTGACGTATAGATATGTGCAGAGAGATAGATGTATTCACGACGCTCGAAATCGAGCAAAATGACAGTGATGATTTAATGAGCAACGGACGTATTGATAACGAAAATGAAAAGAATATATAGCTAAGTCAAATCGAAATTAGATGAATCTTGAAGTTCTTGATATTTTTGCACTGTTTTATTTTTTTATTTTTTGTAACTGTAAAATATTTTCGGAAGGAAAGGGTTAATCGTCGAAATTATCGAAAGAGATAAAAGCTCGGAAACTCGTCATTGAGTACCACCCATAGAAATTTGTGAACGACGAAAGACTCACGCATTTTTTTTATGCCAAGTGAAAAATGAATCTAATTCAACAGTAGCGATCTATTTTTTTTCAGAAATCAGTCTATTTCTCCAAAAGAAATGGCAATCAAAAGTGGTTTCGTTTAATTAAATTTTGCCAAACTGATATTCACACTTGTTTGAGTTTTTTTTAAATCATCTTTTAATATATTGGTGTTAATGACTTTATATTTTGATGTATTTAGCAAAGCGATTGTTTCATAATACTTGTGAAAATGTTTTATAAATAATTTAATAATTTATATTTGTAAATGAAGAATAAATATAAAGTTATGTTTGATGTGACACGTCATAATTAATATATAATATTTTGTTGTTTCAGGTGAGTCAAACATTATTGATCATCCGCGCTGCGTGAATGTAAGTAAAACCTATGAGATTATGTATAGCTTTATTAACCATTCCAATTATTATGGCTTATATTGCGTTTATTCAAGCGTTATAATAATTATACAAATAGTATCATTCAAAGTATTCTTGTCGATAAGCTTTTAAACTATCGACAAATTTGTTGACAGTTCAATGAAAAGAAATGAAGGAAGAAAAACTTATATAGTGCAAAATTTGCAAAATAGGCTTATTTATTTAAAATGTATAAGATCAAAAATTTTGTACAGTCATGAGATATTTTTAAAGATATAATCGAATTAAGGCTCAGTCACAATGAGAAAAATAAGGAATAAGATAAAGGAATAAAGGAATAAAGGAATGTCACATCTTACTTCAGTACACGTACATTAAAGTGAGATGCAACATGCCTTATTCCTTATTCCTTTATCTTATTCCTTATTTTTCTCATTGTGACTGAGCCCTTAAGTGGCTAGTTTTTGAAAATTTTTTTTGTTTAACCCAAATTGCGCATGCGCAACACGATGGGAAAGGCTTGTCATTATCCTGGAGAATCCATTTTACAATTTTCTTCCGGGCAAGCATTCTTTTACCAAGCATCTAAAATATGAATTGAAGAGAGAAGCTCATAAAGAGATTCTTAGTGTATAAATTAAATTTTAATATGGCAAACTTCGTTTCGATTAGCGCATTTTTCTCAGATTAAATTTGCATTTACCTTTTATCGGATACTCCGCTGCAGGGTTCTATAAAAACGATAAAAATATCGAATAAATTATTACGCGCGCGCATATTTCATACATTATCATTTAATTCTTCAAATCGCTTTCTTGTTTGCTCGCAAAAAGTTTCTCAATTGTCTTTGCAATTAGCAATATTCAATCAATTATATTTGCTTGTATTTGAGCTTTGCCTTTTTTTAAGATATCGTTCTCATTCCATAAATAAATAGTGCTATTTTTGCAAATTTTTATTTTCATTTTAATAAATTTATATAAATTTTTCTTCTTTCATCTCTTTTCATTAAACTGCCGACAAATTTGTCAATAGTTTATAAGCTTATCGACAAGAAATCTTCGAATAATACTATTTATATTATTATAACGCTTTGAAGTATTTGTGATTACCTGTGAATAACAAAATAACTAATATATAATCTTATATTCGCAATATATTTCATTTTTCGTTAAAAAATTAATATTAATTCATCGTTGCGATATTAACGGAGATAGCCTCGGGAAACAGAATGTCGATGCTACGTAAACGGGGGTGTGTAATGTTTATTCAAGTGGTCTTCCGAAAATCCTCCCAGTTCGTGGCCATGTTATTACTACAGTGTAACATATATTTACTTTGGATACTGGCAACTTCGTAACTTATCGTTTTGGAGTAACAGTGTATCTCATGGATTGCCCTAGCGGAATGTAAATCGCTTAGTTATTTTGCTTCTCATCATGCATTGAAGCAACATTTCCATCACGTCTTGTGTAATTGCATTTACTTTACTTGAGTTATAAAAATATTTATATTCTACCTTTGTAGAATTTTTTTCGAAGAAACACATAGATAAAACTCTAGCGAAGAATACTATTCTCCATTTTGATAATAGCAATTGTATTAATTAAAGATGAATAAACTAATTTATCGTTATCGGGAATTTTTTATTATTTTTCAAGCCACTATATTTGCAACACGTGGGGAATTCATATATGTATTAATATATTTATTTGAAAAGTCATTTAATAAGATTTAAGATTACGATAATTTTTCCGAATTAAAGTATTAGTGCGTTAACATTCGCTCGATCGTTTCCGTAACGGGCCGCACTTTTCGAGAGTCGAAAACATCATTATCGTTTAAGCTGCACGTTAAATGCTGCACGCGTCCATTCCCGTGTAACGAATCGACCGCGGCTGTAGAAGTTCACAGGACGTTCTAGCGGCGATCGTTACGTTGTTCGTCCGTTCGTCGTAAGATTAACGTTTCCACCTCGATCGTGTAACGGGCTCGCGAAGCGAGGCCGCAGGTACAAGCGAGTTCACTTTGCCTCGTGACCGCGCCACTCTGAGGCGAACAGCAACGATCATCCCGGCCGGCGCGGCGCATCACGGGGAAGATCTCTAGATCGTTTAGAGTTACCAACGACGCGCGCGCGCGCGCGTCAAATCCGCGGCGGACTCGTAAATGTCGCTCATCTTTTACGACACGACCAGCGTTTCGGGTTACACCCGCAGTACATCACGGCGGGCGCCCCGCACATTACGAAGTTTTCGGGGAGTCTTATACCGCTCACCGCGGCTGCCATTGTTCGCCCGCCGCGGCTCGTGACTCGCGGCCGAGACTCGTTTCCCGGCGGAAACGGACGCGCTGCGGTCGTGTCTCATCGCGTTCCCCGGTCTCGTCGAATCGTCGCGAAACGATATTTTCGCCGACGCGACGCGACATGATGCAACGTGCGAAACGAACCGCGAGCGGTGCCGCTGCAAACTTTCCCGCGTCGACGATAAATTTCCGAAATTTTATTCCGCGAGTAAGTTCCACGTTGCCCAATTTTGTACGTTCTGCGATTTATGTCTAGTCCGCCGTGTTCTCAAGGATTAGAGATATTTTGCGGCAAAGATCGATCTTTTTCGAGATTGTTACTGATTCCGACATGTTTTTCTTGCCACACCGGACAAATCATTTTGATTCTTATTTCATCGATGACGGTTTTTTTTGCGCGATAACGCAAAATTGAGAGAAAGTCTATCTAAACTGTACCTAATAGCACAACTTTATTGCAACAATATTGGTTTACAATATATATATATCCAAAAAAGTAGGCGCTCTCTGTTTTTGAGCTAATATTGGCAGTGCACTTGCATTTTATTAATAACCAATATTAGCTTTGCATTGGGAAATATTAGCCAAGACATTCTCAATACAACCAATATTCACAGTCAACATGTTGTTAATGTATTGTGCTACTAGAGTATTGTGTTGATAGGTAATGACAACATTGTATTGTGTTAATAGGGTAATGAGACAATATTTGACATTAAATATTTATTAAAATCACGAGCGCCGCGTTTTCTTTTTATGGAGCTTCTAAACTCCGAAATGTCATGTTGTAAAACGAATTCGACATAGAAAGCGGAAAATCTCTTCAAGCATCCATGGTATGTACATCCAAAACTGCAATTGCTATATAACTAGAAGGAGGAGCGAAATTCTAAATTTTAAGCATAATAAAATATTATTCTGATTCTGAGTGAATGCACATATCCAACGCGAACAGCGGAAATTCCGGTCGAGTTACAATGAAACGGGAAATATAACTGTTGGGATAAATTCATTTAACAACCCCGAAACTTTTGCTTTCAAGAGTTCGTAAATGACTGAGCACCCGAAACTTTTCATGGTTAACATATTCCCGAGTATCTCGTAATGCATTTTACGTATATACTACTTTCGTTCATAATACGACGCATACATTTTCACATTCTATAATGCGCATGTAACAACATATGAGAAAATTATTGAATTCATCTCTTTAAGCAAAATGTGAAAGCTCTGATGGAAGTCCAAATTGTGGAAAACGGGCTAAATAATTATCCCTTTAAGCTTCATTACTACAGTTTTCTATATTATTTAACACTACCCACAAAGATTAATTAACAAAGAGATCTTTTAATCTTTCAAATTTTTTATTTTAAAGACACTTTATAGCGACCACGATTTTCTAGCTAAAAAAGTAAAAAGAATTAAAATATGTAGCGAATTATAATGCTCTCCGCGAGGTAGGTTTAAGGAAACACATTTCTTTGAAATATTTGCTGGAATTTGAGTTTTTTTCCTTTTTGTCTCAGAGTTGCTATCTGAATAAGGTGCGATGACCGTTAATAACCCAAAGTTTTTCGCGAGGAAACGAAAAGAGAATACCGAGAAAAGACCGACAATGTCGCAAAAAAAAAATACTAGATAGAAGCCAGCGCGAAAAAAATAAATCCCTGCACGAAGCAAAGTCATTATTCCGGGGAATCTTTTCCGACCTCTGAGTTCCTACTGAATTTTTTTTTGCCCTTACTCTGGTCGGTGTTGTCCTTTCAGTAAGGGTCAGGTACAACGAAGAGTACTCCGCCGATTCTGCTTCCGCGAAAACTATATCCCGCGCTTGCACCTACGCTTGTTATTACTTTACATATTTGCATTTTTGTTGCGGCCTTCCTAATTGCAATTACGTATACATAAGCCAGTAAAAGACGGGCGAGAGAGACGCGGCAAGACGAAAATCGTTGCAGGAGCACTCTGCGCGATTTAACATTAAAATCTCTACGGTCTCCGAAGTCATTATGGTAATTTAGCAATTCCAATTATTTATACTACTCGGGATTTCGCTGTTTCTGTACTTAGCATAGCCTTAATCTTACATTTTGCCTACTGATTAATCTGCTAGAAAGAAAAAGAAACAGACGGAGGATAAGATAGAAATTTCGTTTGAATTAATTTCGAAGAAGTTACGGTACTTTATATTATCTATTTGATGTAATTGAGGTACACTTAAACTTTCTTTTTTATATAGGCATTTATTCTCACATAATATACAAGTATATACTCACTTTTATTAAGGTCTGGCTGATCCACTTAAACTAAGATATCTCTCGCCGCACGTTACCACGAACACTCGTTCCGATAACACTCTAATTGAACCGAGAATTGAACAGCAACGAATCTATCGCCTCCTTCGAAACAGACTCTACATATGCGCGCTATTTCGATAACACTGCTGCCGTGTGAGCTATTTCGATACTACCATCTATATAACCATCGCATAAGAGTATCGATTTGTTGGATTAAAGGTCAGTCGCGAAACTTTCTTACGTCAAGCTCTCTTGTTCGCGGCGGTCTTCCTCCATATGTTTCTTCAAAAAACATATGACTTGGAGCTCGTAATTTTTGGTCACAGCCAAACATGGCTATGTTAAAAGAAACAAGTTTCTTTCTTCTCTACACAAGACGTAAGGGATCAATCTCCTACTTTCTACGTATACATAATACCTAATTGAAAAGATCGATAAATACGTAGGATTTATTTTATTTCTATAAAGTTAATTTTGTGGTACCATTCGGCAGTTGAGAACTGGGAATCCTCAAATCTCACAATTTAAATATAAAAATCAGTCTGCTTACGTGCATGTAAAACAGAACATAAAATAGGAAGGGCAAAAAAAACGAAAGAAGAGGAAGAGGGTACCGTTATATAACTATTACGCAACGCTTCGCTGATCTCCTGATCTCCCATCGACCCATGTGGTTGCGTAATTCGATCGGTCGGCTATGGATCACAGCGTGGATCGACCACCGTGTAAGATACCATACGCGTACCACGCGTACGCGAAAAAGCATCATCCGCCGAGAAAAATTGTGGCAGCTGATCTGATAGGGGTCCGAGGAGGAAACCTATGCGGATCGGGCAGGTATATATCGGGCCAAGGTAGAGACCGTGAAAGGGCGACAGAGAATGCCGGGGAGTTCACTCTCCTTCTCTCGATTTCGAGGTCGACTTATGTACACGAGGCGCCATCGCTTCAGGGTCGATTTATTTCTTCCTCCTCTCGTTTTCCGTACCACTGCTCATTCGTACGTATACGTATTTACGCGCGCACTGTTTGTACCCACATCGTCTTTCTCACGATTTCTGCTTCAATTCTTCCAATGGGAATGTTCACCGAAGTTGATATGTTCAATTCTGTGATACAATATTATCTATTGTTTTAATGTATACTTTTTAGCTCATAATTTCTATCTTTTTTTGTCTTACTGATAACAAATATTGAAATATTCGATTAACATAATGTATACACATGTATAGATATAGGATTCTCACATATTTTTATGATAAATTTGTAGTACGGAGGAGTTACCGCTATTATATTAAGTATATGGAAGGCAAAGCAAAATATGTGTGAGGAGGAAGACAAGGGTTTGATGTTAATTCTCGGTTATGGAACGTAATCCTTATTACTGCATAATGTTGAAAAAGGGACTCTCTTCTTGTCTACATCCTCCACCATTAATTTTGCTTTTCTAGTATGAACTACATTTTCCTATAAACTGTATAAATGCGGGACATATGAGTGTTTCGAATATATCTAATTTAAGGGAATGATTTAACGCAATATGTGTTTTTTTCCAATTATTAAATAAAACGTTAATTAATATTAGGGGAGACCGGGGCTTATTGGCACAGTTTTCACAATTTCATTTGAATTTTTAAACAACCAATTATTATAATTAAACTACTAATATGATAGAGAGAACCTTTCTCTACATTTTCATGCCAGGAACGCTCCTGTATACTGTATAGTTTCTTTGTAATAAGTGAAATAAGAACATGCTGCATTGTAGCCAACTTGCCCCGATAGTAGGGATAGTTGGCTATGCGACAAAAGTCCATGTTAAATTAATGAAAACGTAATAGAAACACAAAACGGGTAACAGATATGTACTTCTTGATAAAGATTGTATCTTTTAAAGTTATTTTATAATGATCGAATATAGCAAAATGCTGTTGCAGAAAAACAATTGTAAACTATTTTAGATGTAGCTTTCTTCAACGTAAAAATATTAATATAAATATATATCTAGCTTCTATCAGCATTGTAGGTAGCAAATCACACAGGTCTCAAGCGCGCGGCAACAACAAGTCAAGCTAAGCGTGCCTTGATATGAGCCAATATATCCCATCCCTACATACATTTGATTTCAGTCATTTTATTACAATAAATTGCTGTTGTTCCTGAAAATAACATGTATAGTAACAGAAACTTTTCTTTTAACTAATGATACGTCACTTTGATTTATTTCTCAAGCTGAAGAACATTAATACGATTTTTTCAAACGCTCGAAAATTTACTTGCTACCTCTTGAATCAGCGTTTTCTCTATTTCTATCGTAATACTTGTTTGATTTAAATAAAACTTTGAGAAAAGTACCCATGTCATAAAAGAGATATTTTGTGATAACTTTTTCATTGTTTCTTTTGCTATAAATACATAAACGGAACGCATTGCCAACTTGCCTCTTGTGCCAATGAGCCCCGGTCTCTCCTAATTGTTGAAAAAAGGCGATAATCTCATATGTCTACATTGTATGCGTCACGAAATTATTAGAAGCTGCAATGAACATAGAAGAATAGAGCAAACAAAGCACATATTGTTGAAACTATTAGGAGAAAGAGACTAAACGTATTACATACATAAACAGCAATGTATGTGTGTGATGATAACATATTTATGTTACTTTCTTATAATGGAAAGGACACTAGCTCTTTCTCTTTCTTAATAATAATCGATTAAAAATATATATTTTTAATTAATAGGATACTATGTGTCGTTTAAATATATCGTGTGATCATCCAGTGCTCTGAACATAATTTAATATGTTATTAACAATTGTGTTAGGACCGGTTGTTTCAACTTATTGGTAAACTAACTAATAGTTAAATCATATATATGTCTTTGTTTTTCCTTTAAATTAGACAAAGATAGACATATGATTTAACTATTAGTTAGCTTAGCAACAAGTTGGAACAACCGGCCCTTAACTATATTATTTTACACTATCTTGTTGTAAGTTTATATAGTTCCCCCCTATTGTTTATCTATAAATAACGTTATTTCTAGACACGGCTGTACGGGCTGTATAACTCTCAAAGGTAGCATTTATGACATTAGTACCTTTGAATACCGATTTATGTACATTGTACTGGATACAACGTAGGCGTCACCCACATTCTAGTCTCTGTAATATTCACTTCATTGTCCTCGTGTGTACATATATCGCATATGTACGCTTGCCTACAATAAGTCGCCTACTGAAATTTAAGCGTAAAAAAAAGCCATAATCGCTTTACCGAGTCCTTCTAGAACATAAAATGACACGAATGCGCCATATACGTCCATGTTTTACATTGTAAATTTTGTCGCGCCGATTGTGGTAGCGCGATACTAATTATATTATGTATCGTGTGAATTATATTACGCAGTAAACAATCGTCATTATCTTGATTAGTTGAAATATTTCCATTTTCTCTATAATATAAATTATTACGATAGGTTTAATCTATAACTCTTTAGAATATTTTTTTGTGCGATAAGACGTAAATGTTCTGTAAATTTGCAATGTAATTTGCATTCTAATATATCTGTTCCTTAAGTGATTTTCGACAACAATGTTCTCGCTTAGCGAACTGGGTCACCCATTTGTTAGAAATCAGACGAATTGATATAAATGAATCGTTTTTCGTTCGAACGCTTGAAACATGCACGCAATTTATACGGAGTAGAGCAGAGACAGCTAATTTACATTAATCAATATCCAACCTATCTAATTGTTTTCGTTAATCTACGTTTGGAGGCAACGATGAAACGCCCTCCTCTGCATCCGCGAAATTGCCTGATATTCCACTTGTCAGGGTCTGTCTTTTCCATAATCTAACCCACTCTCCTGCTCTCACACCCCTGCTCACCACGTCCCTCCCTTCCACCTCCTCCTGTCTTCTATGCCGCATCCTCATCCTCATCCTCATCGCTCGCTCTTGTTTCCTGTCGCCCAGTACATAGCATTCTCTCTCGCTGTTTCTCTCTATCTCACGTAATACATATACACGCTGTCTGTGTCTCTCCCCTTCGCGCAACCTCCGCACTCCCATCCTTTTTCTTCCATCTCTCTCTTTCTCGCTTTCGCTCTCGCTCTCTGTCTGTCTGTCTGTCTCCTTCCTATACCTCCGCTTCTGTCTTACTTCCGCGCTCTCTACATGCCCGTTCCGATCCTTCTCCCCGTCCCTACCAGTTCAGCCTGTTCCCCCTCGTGCCGCAACACGCCCACGTGTCACGTGGTTGTGTGGGTGCACGTGCACGAAGCCGCACACAGTGGCACACGACCGACCGCCACAGCAACGGAGTACGGATGCGGAGTACCTACAGAGTTGAGGGTACGGACGACAGTGCCGCGTACACACCACAGCGTTCCGCACTCATGCCTCGCGTTCTCGCGTGATAGATCGCCCGCGCCGATATCCTCTCGTCGATCCATCCGATCGATCCGTCCCTCGCCCCTCCCACAGGGTTGATCTCGCGTCCCGCGATAGTTCGAAACGTTTGCTCGCGCGCTGCCGCCGCCGCCGCCGCCGTCACGAGACACGCGTCAAAGACGTACAAATTCGAAGATAACCCGCGATTGCTCGGTCTCCGCGCGCGCGAGATGAAAGCAAGGTCGCGAGAAAATCCGATCGTCGAAAAGGATCGCGGGAAGAAGAGGCGAGGGCAGCGGCCCCATATGAGATACGGAATGTTTCTTGTGAGCGTCACGTGTCTTTGATCTTCCGCGGGACACCGTGATTCTTTACGTATACATCCGGAATGGCCGGCTGCCTCCGCGAAGATGATATATCGGAAGCAAAGAAGATGGACCTGCGGAGGATGACGAGAGGAGTATCTTGAGATCCGGCTGATAGCTGTGCGGTACACGAAGAGAACTCCCGCTGCCTTTGTGACCATGTGCTATATTTCTGAAAACCGAGCGTCACGAATTCAATATTTAGAATCTGTGGCTACCGGACTGACTCGAAGCTGACAGTTTCATGATGAAGATGAGCCGATTATTCGGTTATACCTTGAGAGCAAACGCATGGCCACTATCCGAGCTAAGAAGAGCCTCATTGGTGCATATCGTTTTTAATTGATATACGACCGGAATAGCTTCTTTTTCTTCGTATATTTTTGATACGTTATAAAAGCTTCGCGTATTGCAGAAGCGGAAATGAGATATCGGATCGGTTTTATGGTCCTTTTTATTTCGTCAAAATAAATATTGCATCTATCTTCTGGCAAGAAATGGAAGATATTAAAGATTTAATGTTGATTTAAAATTTTCTTATTTTGATAAAATCGTATAAAGTTCGTTTTCAATTTTGGTAAAATACGCGGAGAACATTACGAAAGATAAAAAAAAGACGTAAATCTAATTAGCGTTTAACTTAACAATATTTGTGTGCTGCATACATAATAAACCTTATCGCATGTTCGCATTCCTCATCTCGACAGAAAACGAAACGAGATGGAGATGACGATAACTCAAAGAGGGAACTTTATAACGATGAGTGATAGTGAATTATAATACTCCCTCACGCGTGATCGTACGTCTCTGGCGCGAGAACTGTCGCCGTGCGGAATCAGTGGAAGGAGTTTTACGGTGCCTCCTCGATGTCCTCGCCTTTAATGTCATCAAAGGTTGAAGCGTGGCCCTGGGATCGACGAGACGAGTCGCGCCCAGGCACAGTCGAGCGAAAAGAAGAAGGCCAGACTAGACTTAAGACTAAGGGGACCGCTCTCGAGGTGTTCGAGTGCCAATAGAAACGTCCGAGTGTCACGAAAGAACGTACGGACGGGAAAGAGCCGAGGGAACTTGACGGTGGTCGAATTCGAGTGCGCGGTCGTCAGAGTAATCTCGAGTTCTCGCTGGCGCGCGCGTGTACACACGTGTCTCCGTGCTCGCGAAAAGATGCTGCGGCGGACGATTCGATAGTAATTGCACTGTCTTCGGAGAGACCGCTGCTGGGTCATGAACTCCGTCAGGTGGAAATTGAAAGACGCTCGGTCCGTGGCAAGCTGTCCCTTTCGACTAAACGCTACGGTTTTGCACGCCTCGCGCAGGACACATTTAATTCGCAAACGTTCCTGAACTCTTAACAATTGTTTTAATGATCGTTTAGATTTTGTAATACTAATATGCAGCATGTGGAATAGCGCCAGTTGGAAAACGCATACATATTGTATATTCTTACGGTGTTTTGTTACGAGTGCTAAATATATGTGGATATACATATGTGCCATTGTGGATTAATGTGCGAATGTGTTAAAGTGCTTATATTGTTCATCACCAGGAAGGCGAAAGGTTTTCGGGTTTTTCACTTCTTTAATGGGTTATTTCTTGTCAGGATAATTAACTGATTGTTTAACAAAAGTAATTACTTTCAACGTTTATTACGAAAAGTCTAGAAATTTGCTTGTACATCTGTTTTTCATATAATTATACAACCACGTAATAATATAATTCAATTAGTTCTAATTATACAGGCGCGAAAATAAGATTAAGTTATTGCTTGTCTTACTGTTTACAAGGTTTAGGTATAATATTTCTAATGAAATATGAATTACTAATAATTCATATTCTTTTCTTTTTTATAAATGTTTAATAAAAGAGATATTAAATTAATTTTAGATATCAATCATAACGTTTTAATTTTGTAAAACAATAAAAATAATGTATTACAAATAACTAACATTCAAATATTATAAAAATTTTAAACCGATTTTATTATTTTTATTACACATTGAAATGAAACATGTGGATATTACAAGTGTCCTATTAATTTTATCATTAGAAAGCTCAATAGAAAAAAAATTATGTTTTAAAATATAACGTAATATAAAAATTTTCAAAAGAATTAAATATTGGAATTTATTAGTTATTTGTATACTGATATCGTGCATTAACAAATTTGAATGAAAATAACGAAATTCCTGAATCTGACATTCGCGCACAAATCGTGTATCATGTTTGCTCGGACCATGCGTGTTTGCTTATGCATCCAAAGGGAATAGCTCCGAGCGAGGCAACCGATAGGATTCTAGATAGGGTGGACGAGAAAATTGGGAACGATCGGCAACTATTTGCCGAGTATTTACTCGAGTCTGTGTGAATATCCACATGGTCGAGAGGACTCGTCCCGCCGTTCGGCAGGTTCGGCTTGGCAGATATCACGCTCATTAAGTTAACGCTGCGCATCGTTCGGAGAACCCTCATAGTTCCCGAATGAGCGAATTTATATCACTTTCGGTATCACTCGTACTTAGCTTATCGGTCGAGACGAAACCGCCGCACGGAACTTCTACGAGGTTTTTTTTTCTTTTATTCGCCTCACCTTCCTTTTGCATCACGTGCCGGCTGAAGTAGTGTAAGCCATTAAACCGCTCATTTACATAGCCGCGTTTCAATTTTATTTATTCCACGAGCATTTCAAGCATATTTTCTATTTATATTTCTGAAGGCAATCTTTAATTTATCGCCGATAGACCGATCGTACGTCGAGATCTCGGTATTCAAAGCGGGAGCCGAGCGTGAAGTTTAATGTGCATGAATAACAGCCTGGGATGACTATATTGCGCCTCCGGTTTACCGAACGTTTTGAGCGAGTCGTACGATCAATTCTAATTTGAATGCGAGATTAAATCAAACTTCGGCGCTAAATATGGTGATTCGATGTTATCATGATGGGCTTTCTTATTTGAGTTTGACGTGTTATTAAATTAACTCTCTTTTGATAAAGATTTACTTTACTGATACTTCAAAGGCGCCACCGCGGTATAATTACCAGTAAACCTTATTGCCCGCGATGAACATTTAAATTTAAAATTGCGTTTCAACTTCGATTAAAGTTACCGGACTCATATTTCACAAATATTCATGCTTAGGTATCCTATGAATATTCCACGCCGATCTTGCGGCAAGATTGCGAAGAATATTTCACAACTTATATGCTTCGCTCTCAGATTTCTTTGGACATTCTGCATAAGTGTAGGAGTTATGCGAACAAAATAGAGGATTACAATTGGCGAAAATAAAGACGGACTTATTACAAAATAATATTTATTAGACATTAACACTGTGATATTATTTAATGAACATTGTGTTGTTGAGTGTGGATATTTTTTATATAAATCTTACATAATTTCTTATTACGTTGTAAATATACTAAAAATAAATATACTTGGAATAAAAATTTTTCATAGGAAATAGATTTATATAAAAATTTATTATTTATTATTTATTATTTATTATTTATTATTTATTATTTATTATTTATTATTTATTATTTATTATTTATTATTTATTATTTATTATTTATTATTTATTATTTATTATTTATTATTTATGTCAAAATAAGGATAAGTTATCTAAAAACATTTCTATTTTAATGTAATGTTTTTATTTTCATCTATTCCAAATTCGTGTGCTGATTTAATATCGTAAATTGTATTTTCAATCACACTTCCAATTTGATATTTTTGATTCTGTACAATTATCGAAAATCTTAATAGCGTGAATATCGAAGAAAGATTTTTCTAAAATTTTTTCTTGTCGGCTGAGTTTATTTTTAATTCAAATCGTTCGTCTAAACTTTTAAATCGAACGAGT
This sequence comes from Temnothorax longispinosus, assembly GCF_030848805.1. Taxonomy (NCBI): domain Eukaryota; kingdom Metazoa; phylum Arthropoda; class Insecta; order Hymenoptera; family Formicidae; genus Temnothorax; species Temnothorax longispinosus. Next base: position 9,831,447 of record NC_092359.1, on the reverse strand, counting down.
GACACTTTCAATATTTTGTGTTCGTTTCTTTTATGAAAGATCATTAGATTGTATGTTCGACCCGCGCCAATGTGACGTCGAAGAAAGATTAAATTTTATATTAGAAAATTTATTCATGCAAGCGTGTCGAGGGACAGAAAGCATCGTGTTTCTTCACCGCGGGGAATTGAGAGATTTGAAATGACTGCGTATATTTATTTGAAATACCGATATTACATACGTTTATTGCTATAGATATGCGCGTACGTCGAGGATATTGCATGTCAGATTTATTAATCTCGAGTTTACATTATTGGAATCCGCGCCGCGCCGCCCAATACGCGAACTGTTTGATTTTCTCTCGCAATGTGGTGCTCGCAAATCCCTTGCTGATCGCAACAATTCGCATGTGCTTCCCGCGTTCGCGATAGCTGAAAAATTAGAGTAATTTTATATCTTAACGTACAATATATTGATGTCGGTCATAAATTGGAATGTGGAATAACTCACAAATCCGACTATTAACTTACGTTTCTCGTTTGACCGTTATGTTTGCTCATTCCGCTTCCGCAATTACGCTGTATTTTCTAAACACGAATATCATTGCGCAGTCACAGTTGTAGGATTACGCAACGACTGTTTTGCATTTTGAGCCAGAATTGAAATTCCTGCTCAAGTTATCTCGTTGATACTTCGTTTAACTAATTATACGAAGTATAAGCCATTTGCATCCGGCTTGATTTGAACTGCGATTGATTTAAATCCAAATTTGATGCATCTACATACTTGATTGAAAATATTATTATTCATTATTACAAGATATATTCATTTTTAATGTATCAGTGATACTGTTTGATTTTTAATTAATAAAAAAAGAAAAGATGTTGACTTTTCTGTAATTAAAGAAATCACTTATCGTTGTGCAATTTTACGTGTCTTGCTTATTGCATTTTTGCACTAAATCGTCCTTGCTGAACGTAGTCTTTATTCAAAAGCTTAACATTGGCGCAATTGCGTGAGACACGCAACAATTTGTGAATCATCGTCCATAAATGATAACTTCTATTCTCGTGATGTCTATGTTAATCACCACTGCAATTCATAAACTAGGAGAGAGAGAAAGGCAATATCTGGACATTAAATTACTCCTATTTCTACTTGAAATTCGCACTTGGAAGCTTATTGAGATCCCGGTGCTCGACTATTAAATCATCGTCAGCGTGTTACGTCAGGTTGTAATTTTACTGCCGGTAATTAAACCGCGCCATCGTTAGATTTACGTAACAAGTTGATACTACGAGTCCGATTCACGAATTGATATATAAGAGTGATTTCGCTGTATCAGGTATACATTTTATCGCATCTAAGTTGTTGATATATAACAAATAAAAGTGCTACTATAAGTACTACCGCCGGAAAAGCTAATACCGCGGCGTTATTAGGTATACAATTCCTTAAGAAATTGTTAGAGAAACGTTTCAACGGCGGAATGTGCCCGACGTCTCGCGTAAGAACTTTCGGAAGGTTTATCTTGATTGCCACTAATAATATACTAAAGTTCACGTCCGAAGTAACGCTCCGTAATAGTAAAATAAGACGAACGTGCTGATGGAACTCTTCAATACTTTCAAAGTGCAACTTTTAATTAGTGGTTGAATCCTTCGTTTCTTCGCTTACTAATTTCATTTGAGCTAGAGACTTCTAAAGAGAATTTCTAATTATACAAATTATGTTATCGCAACTTCTTCTAAAACATTAGGATAGCCACATCAGGGATGATTTGTTGAATCTCAGCTTATATTTCTGTATGATTAACAGAATAATAACTATATATATTTAAGATATTAAACTATAACTATTACAAGTGCATATAACATTTTTAATTATTCTTTAGCTAAAAATTAAGGCACTTTTTTTATTAAAGTTGATAATTGTTTATTGAGAATTTTATTTTTACCTTAGTTATATATTTTATATTTATTTTTTTATTCACGTTGTGTATTCAATGTGTATCGTCTCTCAAATGCATTTCAAATTTAGGTGTGGCACAAAATTGCTGCTCGTAACACTTTATAGTAACGGAAAGGGGAATATTTTTTTAGGGACATATCATTTTTCACACGTATTATTTCTGCTGACGGCTTCTTTTCCGAGATCGAAGGCTATAAAAGCGATCGCCCACATGCGCCGATATAAAGAGCTCTCGCGTTATCGTCGCGTCGTTTCGGTCACGGTGCAGACCTTAATTAAAGTTTCGCAACCGATTGCACGAGGAGAGCGCGACGGGAGTAATCAACGATCGCCCACGCAATCACTGATCGCGTCGAAGCCAAACTTCGGCATGCTTCACCGCCTAATGGTACCGTCCATTGATCTGTAATGTTCACCATCAAACTTTCCGATGTTTTGTTTTCTTTAACTATCCGTTTAATTTCTATCTCCTTTTCCGCAGGGAGAAGACTAATTCGTATAGTTATTTGAATTTGCGTACTCACAAATTCGAGCACGCCACACTGTTTTTACGATTGACAGCGCCGTGAATAATTGAAGAAAAGTACAAGCAAAAGATAATCTAATCTAAAATAAGAAAAGAAATCAGAATGTACAGATAAAAATTAAGAATTTAAACGTAGAATTTAAATTAATAATTTTTATTAAATTAGAAACACTACGAACATTTAAAAAAAAGGAAGCCTTTTTTTCTTCTGGCTTCTCTTATTATAATCTGTAAAAATGATCTAATGATAGCATATGATCTCGATCACTTATCTTGTCGAATTTATCTTTTTATATCTAACTTGATGTGTGAGATTTATATGGCTATAACAATATATAAAGAGACAGAATACTCTATCTTTGGAAATTGGATTTATGCAAAAGAGGAATTTAGTTTCATTATTGCGTTATGCTATCAGAAAAGAAGGAGAAATATTTGATAATAAATGCATCGCTTATTTAATTTGTTTGCAGTTGCAAAGTTGTATAATTCGTCAGAATATGAAATATGTTCGGAGCAGAAATGACAATCGAGGTCGCCGGAGGCAAATTTCGACGGATATGGTTCGATGCATCTAATAGAATCATCCATGGATCGACGGTAGTGGATGAAGTTTCGGTTACTTTATCACATTTAACTTTCGCCTTGTATATAGCCGGGGTTAATTAAAAATATTATTATATGTAACATAAATTTTATCGAGCAATTTGCATAAAATTACAAAAATTATATTAATTTCGATAGATTTTTTTATTAAACTTGATAAGAAATATTTTATTTCAATATATTTGAATATACCATAACCTTTTAATTGGATTAATTAAATGCTAAATATTAAATGTTAAATATTATATATAATTTAGTAGAAACTAAAAATTCGTTAATTTTTCTCTCGCTGCTCTCGACATTGCTGAAGCGGATAATACGATAATTTTACTTTCGATTTATTGAGCAACATTTGAGAGAATTTGAAATTCATTATTTTCATCATTTTGAGCAAATTAAAATCTACGAAGAGTAAATTTACATTTATTAAAATTGTAATTTTTTCATTATTAAAACTATACCTCTATAAAAATTCGACAATCTTTTTCCGTGTCTTGTGATGGAAAAAATGTAATTACTTCTAATTGATTTTACAGATTGAAAATAGTCACGTATTTTTAATATATTGAAACTTAAGCCAAACTCTTTTTATTCTGTCTCGTCGAAAGGTATTGAATACTATCAAATAATACTTGGAAGGTATCTTAGGAAACAATATCATGTTTCTGTATCACTATATTTATTCGTAAGACAATGTGGTTGTTGTTACCTTGTAAACGTGATATTTCTCGACAATATAATATCTGTTCTTCTGCCTTAGTGACAGACATCCTTGAAAATTCAACAATGAAGTCGGAATAAGAACTGGCTTTTGGAGAATCTAGTTTCTTAAAGTCGTAGAATAATTGAAATCCGATAATATTCTAGTATATTTTAAATATATAAAATCATGACGTTGTTTATTATAAAATTAAACAAAACAATTATCAAGAATTATTTGTCATTAAATGTTGTTTCCTTTAATATGATTTCGTTAATTTCATATTTATATAATCTTTTGTATATACATTATATACGTTATGACACTATATATTACTTGAAAAAAATATTAGAATGTTAAAAACTTCCAGATTTTTTGCGTTATTATAAAGTGAAACAATCTCCTTATTCCAAGTTTCCCAGATAATTTCATTGAAATCGTCTCATTTATTAGGTGAACGTTCGTTTAGTGGGCCTTTTAATACTTCTACTGTTCATTCAGACTTGAATTACGTTAATGGATGACGTCTAAGAGATTGAACGCGTAAGGACAGAGGATCATTCAAGAACAATTACACTCAGTGGGAGGACTCTAATGAAATTAACTCGTCTCCGATAATTAATTAGTGTCTGTCACAGTGGCCTTCTTCGTCGACCTTAAATGATCGCTATGCGCTTTGTATACCGATTTCACGAGGTTCACGCGCTGAAATTTCAAAACTTGTGTTAATTCTGAGTAAACTGCTCATTTGAATCGATACATTTACACTTTTTACATAAAGGTTTAACATAAAGCAGTCATAATTTAATGTGAAAAACGTTGCCTACCGTAACTTTTAACATATCTCACAAAAGAGACTGAGAAAATCTTACGCAAATTAGACTACTTTACATTCTACACCGCACTCTGCAAATCTTAATACATACTTTATAATGTGAAAGAAGCAATTCGTAACGCGTTAGTCTTTCTACATACAATGAACTTTTCGGTCACACGTCATTACGTTCGTAAAAGTTTTAGAGCGAGGTACGAGATAATCTGCGACAAGACTATAACGCGTCGCGGAATCGAAAATTAGAATAGAAACAGAATAAATTTTTAAAGCAAACCGAGTTCCGAGAAATGTCAACTTTGTCGTGAATTCTGCTCGCCTCAGATTTAAGAGATTTAAGATGAATAGTGTTAGCAAATAACGATTTATAATGGCATGTACAAAAATTGCAGTCACTATATTTATTTATGAATTTATCAATTGTGCTGGCTTAATAATGATATTAAATGAGGCTAAACTAATAGCTTGCGTAACGTAATTTTTGTAACGATTATTCTCTTGTAAGACAAATGCAAACATTTAAAATTATAAGAGTTTTATTTTAGTTATTGAAGATTCTTGATAACAGTATTACTTCACTGCATTTATAAGGGAAGAGAATTTATTTATTTTTATATTGTTATATTCTTTGTTTTCTTATCAATATCGATTAATAATTTATTCAAATTGGCAAAAAAATGGATATAAAAAAACAGACAATTTACATATAAACTTTTTTTTCATGTGTAAAATAATTATTTGAATTAGAAGTGAATCTTCTATCGCGTGAAGAGAAGATTATTATGCAATATTTAATCGCATATATCGAATATTTTTCCTCAAAAATAAAATTAATGTTCACATGGATCAATGCTCCGTATTGTTTAAGTTTAAGATACGGGCGCGACTTTACTTCGTGTGTGGCCGCAAGGTAACAGTTTGACAGCACGCATGGACGCGCATAATCAAGCGTTGTCGATTCGCGGTATAGATAATATCCGCGATGCACAAACACATCACCGCTGTCACATCTCGTCGGCGCGAATAGAGAGACAAGAACGGCGGTGGCGAAGGTATAGAAGGAACAAGGAGGTAGCCACGGAATCTTGATTCTTACCACAAGATACTGGATCTCGGCGGAAAACGGCGACAGGTTTTGCTGGCCTATTATGGATCTTCGATCTCTCGGACAGCAATCGCGATACTCTTCCTGTACCGCGACAACCGCGATGGCTTATTAATCTAACAGAACAGTTCTTAGATAGGTACTGGCGGTCTGTATACAAACAGACGAATTTATAAGGCGTTATTAATTACCATTTTTTTCTCTTTATTTATTCCAAAGAACTATCTTACTTTGAATAAAGTGTTCCCAAGAAGGATCATATCGTGCTTATTTAAATGTGTAATTAATATAAATTGTGTGTATTAATATAAATTTATTTGAACATGTGCATTAATTGAGAAAACGAGAAATGAATTATAATTATGAATTTTCGCGGAATTCGTATTAGTGTGTTTTAATGGACTTCTCTTATTAGTGATTATCTATATATGCTAAACATTGTTATTTTAATACCGTTTTGTAGCATTTATAATAGTGAATGCTAGACTCCTTGCTTACACGCTTCGTATTTGTCGCTCCGGTTTCGGGTGAGAAAGCGCATATAGCAAGCGCGGTTACTGTGCAATCAGGGAGCGGCGAGGCATAACACGGGGGGTTGCGATGATGTATTAATACCATTATCGCTCGATGATCACCTGCGCCCCAAACTAACCCGGCAACACGCTCGCGTTATTAAAGGATGCGTCGCGACGCTTTCCGAACGGTTCATTACTCGTTCGCCGATCATAATCGATCCACTTCCATAATCGAGCAATTAACCGCAACGTTTATTTCGATTTCTACGAGTTGCAGTTCAAAGTCCTGGACCGTGTAGCAATACATAGTTATGATGGAACATTTCTTACGTAACGCGTGTAAATTGCGGATGAAAACGCAATACTCGATCGTCTCCTGCTTGTCGCGTAATTATCTCGAAGTTGAATTCATCCGGTTTGAGATAGTTCGAGATCTCGGAAAAGGGTAGCGTAATCGGCCAACAAGAAGCGTCCAGTTTTTCACTCGCTTTCTTGCTCTCCGTCTGACCGGCTTCCAACGTTATCTTCGCTTTTTAGCCCTTGCTTGATCATTTAAGACACATCGTAGAACCAAATAGGTAAAAAGATGGTATTAAGTCGAGACTTTTTGTTGATGCGATGCAGTGGCTCAGTAATTTTACGAATTTTTTTATATTTATGACGAAAGATAAAGTGACTGGAAAATCTTAAAAACGTCCGCTGAATCCCCATGAGATCCCAGCATAATCCTGATATTTAGCAGAATATTTTGCATAACATTTTCAAAATTCATTTTCATAATATAAGTTAATATAATGAGATAAGGAATAATTTAGCATTATTATGGTATATTCTTACTTTACATATAATTTTTACTAACTTCCTCGCTAAAACGAAATATAAGAACATAAATGCAGCATAAAGAACGTTTTTAACAACTTGTTTAATAAAATTTTCAACTTTTATAGCCAGAATTTATAAATTTAAGGACATCATAAATCTCTAAAGGCATGGTAAAATATATATAATTTATTAATAATTATATTTTATTATAATTTACTAAAACATAAATGCATTCTACTAACTAATTATCTAAAGATGTTTCATATATTTTTGCTGCCGTGAGTTCTTGGAATTTAGTTCGCTTACGATCGCTTAAAACCGTCGAATGACGACACTGTGGAACCCCCATGCCTCTCTTTAGAACAAACGCAGTTCGAACAAACTCCACCCTTGCTCATCGCTTGCTCCCGACACCCCCAACTTCACAGTGGCGTGCTGCTGTCTACCATTGTGTGAGCGGGATAATTACGCCTCATTAACAAATAGCTTTCTTTGATGTGGAAACCACGTGCACATCGGGGTAGAGAACGATTGTACGGGCCGCTGGCTCATCCGAGTGTGATGCGTACGATACGAATAAAGAATACGAGACACGATGAGGGAGAGATAGTAGGCAAAGGCGAGAGAGAGAGGAGAGGAGAAAAAAGACAAAACGAAGGAGAAACGTGTCGACGATGCGGTCTGAAAGAGCGCGATCGATATTTGCAGACTTCGACGCGTTCACGTCTATTTTATCTTTTTTTTTTTTAGAACGAGATGTGCTTGAGAGATAGACATATTAAGAATACATTCAAGCGGTAAGATTTCTTCGACTTGGAATTCCATTTCAATTTTAATTGAATTACATTAACTAGCGAAGAAAATTTTCTATTTTGATGTATTAAATATTTTATTTAAAGAGAAGTTATGTTGGATTGCAACAGTGATAACTGTAGATATAAACTGTAGATAAATATCATATATGTACCTATATATTTACAATAAAGATTATAGTATTTATTATAAGAAAATAACTCGTCAGTTACAATTTTATTTTATTAAAGTTGTTATTGTTTACCGATTAATTTTTTCTATTTTAAATTGGAAAAATTATTTTCTACATTATTGTAATCTAATTATCCTACAGTATTTGTGTTAATGCGGGATTGAATTTGCTGTGCAATTGCTTATAATTTATTTACTACTCAAATAACAGCACTAGTCGCGGTAGAATGTACTAACTGTAAAAAAAATTGTTAACAAGCTCAAATACATATTTGTAGTTCAGTCTTATCCCTACAAGCTTTACAAATATACGCCAACTTTCGCGGAAGTAAATATGTTCGCGGAACTTCCGCAGAGGTGGATGCGTGAAAGTAAACTACGGGATATTTGATAATGTAGACGGAATACCTCGATCGCGATCGACCCTCGGTAGATAAATATACTTTGGGAAGTAATATTCGCATGCTTCACGCATATATATGCGCGAGCATCCGCACGTGTGTTTCGCTTGTGTTCGCTGCGGTAACGAAATGCGCGGGATCCTCTGTTTTCTGGATGCGGAGATGTTACATGCGGAAATTTAAGTTTCTAAGTCGATTGGAGTAGTACAGCTGCACACAAATAAGAAAGCTACATTCGCATGAACAATGGCTCGTACGCAAACACGCTTGCGTGAAGCATAGAAAAGAACGCTTTATTTAAAGTCTCCTTCCAATATTCCGAAATTATTCCTTCTCGGCGTTTTACGAGTTTCTTCTGTGTAGGAAACTTACAGTGAAATGATGAATAGTTGATACTTACAATTAGATTTTTACAAAAGTTGGTCTACCCTCTGAATAATAATGTCGTGGATCATGTACACTTAATATTTTTACTTGTCTGACAAATTATACGAGCTGTCAATCGCCGCGTTGCTATCGTTCGCGCTATCGTTTCTTCACGAAGTGATAATTTATTAATGGGATCTTGCACCACATTTCCTACAGAGAAATCCGCCGCTATTCTATCCTCGTGCGGCAACCGCCAACAAATGTCAAGCCCCATATATGCTCGGAACGCATAAATTATTCATCAGTGGTTACGCTCGGACGCAGAGCGTCTAGACGACGTTAAGCATAATAGCATTCGGGCTGTTACTTTGCGGGCTAACCGGATATTAATATAATCATCGCGCTCCGCTTGGTTCGTTAGCCAGATGGTCATGCGGACAGCTCGTTAGACATTGCGTCTATATTAATCAAGATTTAATCTTGATATCGTCAGCTATGCAAATATATTAACTTAGACGTAGAATAGAGTCGTAAGAGTTACCTCGCACCAATATCACACGGACACGATCGTGAGAGAGATAGTCAAAATGAATTCTGCATGTTAACTGAAAATTAAAGCATGAATTTCTCACCGCGTTTATTATTTGAAGTTCTTCTGTGATCTTTCTACCGTCTCTATAAGTTGAAATTAATCTAAATTTCATTTGGAAGTTAAAGTGTCATCTTGAGGAGTGTCAGCTTCGAACAAATAATCATCGCTGCGCTAAACTTATCTCATTTGTTGCAAGTCGTTAGCATAAACAAAAATTCCGTAGAAATAATTTTTTTTTCGCGCAAGAAGAGATTGTATCAAAGAATTCATAAGTTCGCGTCTCGTCGCCACTTTCTTGTGTTATTTCACAACTCAGCAACTCGGAAATTCAGAGAGGGGGGAGGGAGACCAGGAGGAAACTCATAGCGCTCGTGAATTTGTTAGTCCTGTAACCCTTTCATGCTGGTCGCGTAAAGTTGTCCGTCGTCTTTGTCCATCTACGTCAGCTGCCTGCCGACCGTTTGTTTCGCATTAAATAAAAAGAACTCTTCTACTTGGCGAGGAGAGCGGAACGGTAATGTGCCGCGCAAGGGAAGAAGACGATTGTTTGTTCCTCCGACAATGCCGCCGCCGGATTCCCGCCTTAGAGGCGGGAAAAACACGGGCCAGACACGCCATGTACACGAACGCTTCCATACGCTCGAAAGAACCGGCAGTGATGGCTCGTTACTGCCGGTACAGCTTGTGCATCGCGATCGATCATTAACTATCGGAAAAGCGATCAGTCGAAAGTGACGAGGTGGAGGCAGGGCATTCGCTTAATAACGCCACGCTTCTCGAGCCTCCTTCGGTCTTCTACGTATTTCGATATTTTTTCTTGAACAAAAAAAAATACAACGCATTATGCATTTGTTATCGTTTTTCCGCTATCCGTTTCTTTCCACTGTATAAAATGAAGTCTGACTTTGCAGTAGTTAATGCAATGTTCTTCTACGTCCATTTTTAATCGTTTTCACAGCTATTGTTAATAAATTTGGTCACTTATTCGGTGCGCTTTAGTATACTTTAGTATATATACATATAATTGCAAGTAGAATTACTATATGAGAATTCAAATCTCAGCGTAGGAAAAAGTGCTTTGCAAGCTTTGGCTGACGATCGAATCTTGTAGATCAGCTAAAAACTGCGAATAGGATCCGGTTAACACGCTGTACCTCAGACGGCGAGAGAGTCATCGCGTGCGCGAATAGGAATTTTTCGCGAGCCGGTGTGGGAAAAGGTTCAATATCGCAGCACGCCATTCGCAGCTTAGGGGTGGATTTTACAATGGCCTGTGGAACCTTGTTTATTCCATAGGTTGTGCAGAATTATGTTGATGTTTGAATCCTTTTAACTTTACCGTAGTTATCCCGTCCCCCGCGGTTATTCTCGCCTACTGACAATGAGATCTCTCGATCATTACGAAATTCCAAGAACGAACTTGTAGAGAGTTTTGAAACTTAAGCTCCACGAGTTCTCAATCTCAAGGTATAATAAACTGTTTAATGACTATCAAAATAATTTACTTCAAAAGTAATTGTTAAATAATACGTTAAAAAATATATATAAAATGAGTGAGTTATTATAACTTTAGTTCTAAAGAAATATCTGCTTAAAAAATTTTTGAGTTTTATCCTGAAAGTAGATAAAAGTAAGCTACTCTGTATATGACAACGAGAAAATATTTCACTTTTGGTCTTAGTGTTTGCTTGTTCTCTAATTCCATAACCGTTAATTTGACAAGCATAGCGATTAAATTTGTTATACGCGTGACAACCGTAACCAAAAGTTGATTTCTACCTGCGGAGATTTGCGACGGCTTTCATGCGAACCAAGTGGAGGGAGTCGAACAAGTGAATGAAGAGAGAGAGAGAGAGAGAGAGAGAGAGAGAGAGAGAGAGAGAGAGAGAGAGATTATTCCCCCGAGACGAAAAATTTCTTACTTTCGCGGGAAGCGAGGATTTATACGACCGACGCAGCGGTGCTTGTGTCTCTTTGAAACAAACTAACTGGGTCCATAAAGTCTGTTTCGCTATTTAGTGAAAATAAAGTGAAGTACTATCGAACGCAATGAAGCATAACTTGCGCTAGTAGTATAATTACATATAAAATTACGATTCACGAAAATATGCTATATGCATGAAAAAACCTAGTTTAGAATGTTTATTACCATGTAAGTTTATTTCTCTTTATCTTATAATATATATATCATACTATTACTAATTTTTTTTATTACATAATCGCATTTTACCATCTAAAGATTTAGATCTCGAGATAGAGCAAATTCAGCGGCGCTTGCAATAAAAATCTGATTAAAAATCAATTTTGAAATAATAAATTGTTAATTAATTTAAGTCAGTTACATAATAGACAGAAGTTGCAAAGCATAGAGGTGAGGTACATCTCGAGATTTAGCTTTATGAATGATATTCTTTATTACAAATCGGTGCAAAACATAATGAGCAAGAATACAACGAGAGAAGATTGAATACTAGGGTTCTTTTTTAAGTAGCTGCTTTCTCTCTCCCTCTCGTTGCCCGCCCTATCCACGGTTAATTCGACAGGCACTTAAATCGTAGCTCAGGCGCGACAACCGTGCATAGTCGGATCTTGATTTGTATCTGCCGCGGTCGGTGACGGTCCCTAGTCCCTAGAGGGTGGAAAGAACCGTAGGAGGACGACGAGCGCGCGCGGATGCGGTTGAGTGTCTCGGAATGAGAGATAGAGGAACCCCGTCGTCGATTGGAGTCCCACGAGAAATCACAGCAGGCAGGAATACGTGGGGGGGCTCGTCAACTCCTATGCTGTTGAACGCGCAATTCCTGGATGAATAGCCGTGACAAAACCGTAAACGACCGTAATTGCGTTCCGCGGGGTCGTCGCATTCCGTGTCGATCGACGAACCGCGAAGCCGAAACCGAGGTCGTAAGCTATGAAAGACTACAATGTTTCGCGATGCCATGACGCGCGTATCTCTATTATAGTATCCTTAATCACGTTACTTTATATAATCGCGAGTAATGCGAGATACTTTTCAATGCTAGAAATTTGCGTGACACAATCAGGAATGGTTTTGATACAAATGTGTATAAAATAATTCGCCCGATTTCACAACCACTCAAGCAAGTAATCCGAAATAATATACTTTTTTTTTTCAAATATATATTTTACAATCCGTAACGAAAAGAAGAAAAGTTTGTTTAACTCTAAAGTGATCGCGCTTTTAAATGGGCCGTTAGAAATCATATATAGATGATTTCAGACGTCTGTCATCCATTTTTAAAAGACGAATTAAAATGTAAAGACATAATATGTTATGAACATATTATTTATTTAAATACGTGTATTAACCACTAAACTTAAATTTATATTAAAATTAGCATTAAAATACAAAAAAAATGCATATTTGTGTACGCACGGATGACTAATGTCTGCATCCGGGCGGCCACTCCAATAAGTACACTCATTCCTTAATTTACGCGGTACTTTTTACACGCAGTTTTTTTTACGCGGTAAATAATTTGCACTTCGTGCAAATAAAGCAAAATAAATGTAAAATAAAGATTTTTCAACATATACGGGCTTTTCTTTTACGTATTTTTTGTGTACAGACTTCATTTACACGATTCTCAACCGCGTAAAAAAAAACACGAACGAATACTCCGCGTAAATCGAGGAACGAGCTATTTATAAGTATATTCGTCATAAATGGTTGAAGTCACTTTTAACATTAAGATTTGGCAAAATTTTTTAATGGAAGCGAACAATGATTAAATGAAGAAAATAAGAAAAAAATATCTCTCATATATTTTAATGATACTTTTTACTTTTTTCCTTCTACATCATAAATCAAGGCAATAGACTGCAATGCGCAATGGTGTGAAAAACACATTTAATTAAATTCAGTACATATCATAAATTTTGCACTTGTCCGCTTCAAGCAATAATTGACGATCTTCCTTTTCCAATTGCAAAAGCGGTTATAGACCGTATACTTTTGGTTTCTTTTTAGACATTTTCTCGTTTTTCTGCATGATATCCTACATAGGATATTGTATAATGTTTATCATCTATTTAGAATATATTTAGTGTTCTATTCAGAATTCTTCAGAAACATCAAATGCGCGAGATAACCACGCTTAACTCATAAAAAATCCGGAAATATTCGACGTTTCTTCTGACAACCGTAAATAAAAATCTATTAATTATATATCTCTCTGAGCGGAATGTCTATGTTTGCAGCGGAATGAAGCCTTAATCGGATATACCATCTGAAAGAGAATCCAGGCCACATGTCTCCGTCGCGTGAAAAGAACCGACAGAAATGTCGCCGAGTTTATCGCAACAAATGGCGTTATGCAATTTTGCCCGCTTATAGAGATTATAGTCGCGCCGCACCTGCTTCCGTACGCGGTAAATCACGGCTGACCTTTATGCATACATCGATGTTACGCGAACGATTTAACGTCGCTGTAACATTTAATACGTTAGCAAATACGCGCGCGGAAACGAGCGTTTACGCATCTGTACACCTGTTACGAAACAATGATAAATCTATATAGAAGAGAGAGAAGAGAGAACGAAACATCGATTAATATCGCACGATGTTTAAATCGGGATTGCTTAAACCGATGAGAACTTAAAATGCCTCGAAAAGTGTTTTGCTCATAATATAGGGATAATTAATTTATATTTCTTCCTGCTCGCGGTCTATCAATCAATGTGCATTTATACTGCATGAACTGCACAATATAGATTGTAGAATCTATTTCAAGTTTCACGTAGGTCTGTAACATTTTTTATCTTATTTCCAAATTACACTTACTTTCGTAGTTCAAGAACTATCAGTTTATGTTTGAAGGAAGGATTCATAATGATCATTATTTGTACCTGAATACATTATCTCATTACATTTATTTATAGAGTGCTTGATATGCTCACAGATTTTAAATAATATTCCTTAATTTCCTAACAGTTTTATTCGCGTTATCGCAGATTTGCTAACTTGGAAGTCACGCGGAATTAAATACGTGTCTAAGATTTCTTTATATCGTTTGAACATATTTTTAAAGCAAATCGCACATTAACAGTACACGACGCAGTCTATCACATTGCATGCTATTAAAATTTTTCATCAGATAGTGACCTGCTTATTTTTATAACCGGTGAGAGTAGCTCATCCTGCTTATTAGCCAGAATCAGAATATACCGCTCTTGGGTTTAATATGCCAAAACAGAGATCAGTCCTTGTGTGGCGATCGCTTTTATCGTAAAACAATTATTATATCTCGTATCAGTGTCTCATAAATAACGACTGTCGCTTGTGGGACAACGTTTGTTTCGCACATTCGAGGATCGGTGGATCGGTCATGTTGTTTCGCACAGAATGCAGAAAGAGCTCGGATTTTCCGCCCACTTCTCTCGGCCCACGCTATCTTTGTCCGAAGAAGTATACACGGTGTTCTGATATATACATAGTACACAGCATGTGAAGGAAGGATTCTTTTCGACAACAGATTGATACGTGATACTACAAAGGGTGAAACATTTTGCTTGAACAAGCGAATTCATTAATTATGCGGTTGCTGTGAGTAAAATCGTGAAAAGTCTCAACTCTTATATTGAAATTGACAAATAAGTTTCTAAAGTCCGCGCGTGGATCGTAGACTTCCGCTCTGCTGATGATCAGCCGAACTGTGCGATCCGCGCTTTGAATCAATAGCAATAGCTAGTAATATCGCTGAGATAAAAGAAAGAAACAACGAATGTAGGTAATGCATTGAACATAACACTCGTCCTATTTGTTAATCAGACGGCTTACTTTTAAAATGCGCATGCTGCAAATGTATTTCATTGCATTCAAGTAAAATATATATACTTTATTCACACACGAGCACCTATCTCCTAGTATTGCACTGTAGAAATAAACAGTATTGACAGCGTTGTCCATCGTGCGTTTTGTTACAAACGCGCACGTGCATGTAACGCCATATTTCCAGCTATATTTCATAACTTTCGAAACGCAAAGCGACAATCAGTAAAAAAAATACGACGCACAGCCTAGGGAGAAAGGAGGACTGGTCTCGCTCGAAATACATCGCGCCCATCTAATTTTTTAATATTAAAAAATGTCTTCAGTTTACAAACATTTTCAATTTACGCATTGTCAGGCGACGTCGGGCGAAATGTATTTCGGCGATACATGGGCGCCGGTATAAACAATTTGTTTGACAAACTTCATTGATATTTGCACACATTTAAGCGCGGGAACGCGTGTGCTAGAGCATACAAGCGCGTATTGTGCCGCACCGATTGCTAAAATAAAGTATACGCGGATGCGCGCTGGAATTCGCGATAGTCACGGATGCAGTTTTATTTATTCATACATATGTACGTGTATGTGTGTGTGTGTGTGTGTGTGTGTGTGTGTGTACGTATATGTACGCACACAGGAATGACCGCATATAAACGGGTGTAAATCGATGAACAAAAATCTCCGACGAGTTTCGGGAGAGACTCGCAGCATGGGAGCTCACTTATTTGCATAAAAATTGATTTAGACTTGGTCGTCCGAATAAAAAAAGGATACGGAAGTATATATTCCCAGATTCGTTACGTGAATTCTCTTTTACGATTTCAGACCGCTCGATATTTACTTTGTTTTATGATCTCTTATTAGTGAATAATTTAATATCTCTCGTGTATCGATTAAGTTAACATCTTATTTCTAGACACAACTAATCTCTATTTGATTTGTATTGACACGCGTTATAAATTTATTTGCTTAACGACACGTGTAAAATTAGAAGAAAAAATAATTTTATTTGTTCGTGGATTATTTTGTGCGCGAAATTATATTCTTCAAGATATCGTAGTAAAGGCATGGTAAATAAGGTATGGTAAAATTATGAGATATAATTTGCACGCGTAATTAATTGATACGCACGATCGTATCTATTATTATCATAAGTATTGACGATGTTAATACGGGTCCATCAATATTCACTATCGCGTAACGAATGCATTGTGGATGCGTGTATTGACCGTTAATATGTGGTGACCCATAATACTCGTTTACCGGGTAATTTTGTTAAATTACAATGGTATACCGCTGCGAATTGGTATTATAATCAATTCTTCTGTGCGCCGCACTTATTTGCACTGGCTATCAATGCGTTTTCATACAAATTATGGATGTGATAAACATTCACACACGGCCATACTGCGTTCGTAACGTGTCGTTTCAACGATCGTACGCGAGTTCATTACTGATCATTATGTATAGAAACTGCATTCGACTGCGCAACGAAAACATAAAATGCACAAACGCATGCGTTACAATCGCGAACGCTACAGCAATTGTTAAATTAGGGCTTAAAAGCTTATTGAAAGCACGTAAATGATTTTGAAGTAAATTGGCCTGATAGAAATATTTTAAAATAAATATATATATATATATAGATCTTTATTATTAGCAAAGCATGTACATTTTAACATTATTAAAGTATGTATATTTTCGAGAGAGATTGGTATAAACATTGGTATAAATAACGTTTTATCTTTGAAAGTTTTCATAGTAATTATTGTTATTCTATCTCTGGATTACAAATTAAATCTATAATTGTAAATTAAAATACCTTTGGAACATAAGATACAAAAGAACTAAAGAATTGAATATAAAATATATAAAAGAAATACATGTATTGAACTCTGTGGAAACTTTGTAGAGACTTTACTTCGCGAACATCGTCAGCCGTGAAAATTTTCTCTCCGTCGGAATACATAAATTTGAAACACAAAGGAAGACGTACGAGCGGCGCGTAAATCATTTCGCGATCCCTGTCATTTCGAAAGGAGAAACCTGGAGAGGCAGAGTAAGGAAGAAAGGGAGAAAGATGGTTAGATTGAATAGTTGAGAAACGTGAACGAGAGGGACGCTGATGCCGGGAGAGCGAGCGCGGATGCCCCGAAGTGTTTTGAGACCAAATAAAACCGAGAAAATCGTGGCTCTGCGCGAGAGGCAAGCATGCAGGTCGAGTCACTTCTCGAGTCGCGGTGATCGCGAACACTTGAAGGCTCCGCCCGGCTGTGAAATCGTCGCGGCGAACCTCGCTTCTTAGCTAAGAGCAAGCGCATTGTAAGCTAATGCATACGTAAGGCTCCCGGGCCAAACCAAACACAAGGGGAAAATGGAAGATGAACGATGGAAGTGAGTGAATTAAGATGTTACGCTATTCACTTCGGGGCTCTCCGCTAAAATTAATGTTTCCGTCGGTTGGAACTTCATTTTCTTCTTGCCGCGGTAAGTCGGTGGCTCAAGTGTACCGAGTCGCCTATTATACAAGTGACAGCTACTTTAACGGTTACTTCTATCAAGAAAGTTTCCGGTCTTTTTCGCTGCTTGGTGCCTATCAACGTAGCCCGCGATACAATGTTAATAATTTGTATGCAGTTACGTATATTTTCATTGAAATAGTTTTGCAATACTCGTCATGTCATGTTTTACACGAATATGAGTCTATATACTGTCTAAATGTTAAAAAGCGAAGCGACGAATAGCGTTTTTAAGAATACCATTAGCGCGCGAAAATGTCTCGGTTTCGAGCATTCCGTCTTCCGTACGTTCTTGGGGTATTACTATTTTCCGACAGCTGAAGAATTACCACCGTGGAACTCAATTTTGTGTCGAGAATAAGAGAGCGCAAGCTAATGCATGCGTGCGGGCCGCGATTCTGCTTTGTACAAATGCCGGTTGTAACGCGGCATGAGGTAATTCTGTGAAGGAAGGTGAAGAATGAGCGGGGAGTTGAGAGTGGATAAAGGCGTTACATCATATTTCTCAGTTATTCTCGAAAACGTTCCATAACGCGGGAATAATCTGAACCAGCCGTTTTCTTCGCCCAGGTTTTTGTTGCGAAGAAAAAAATATCGACCTTGTACAATTGGAGTCTTACGCAATCCTTGACGTTAGTCTGTATAGGCTATACAATTGGCGCGCATAAAAAAAATAGATTTGTAAGCAGTTTGTACAAATATAAAGTTTCCGATTTTATAAGCGAAGCCAGTTTATTTAAGCGCAAAATCGATTGAAAGTATTTCTCACGCTAGAAACGCTTCAAAGAAATTTCTATTCTCTACGAAACTT
This sequence comes from Temnothorax longispinosus, assembly GCF_030848805.1. Lineage (NCBI taxonomy): Eukaryota > Metazoa > Arthropoda > Insecta > Hymenoptera > Formicidae > Temnothorax > Temnothorax longispinosus. Next base: position 9,812,921 of record NC_092359.1, on the reverse strand, counting down.
GGAACGTATACCTACGTTAAAACTTGCGGTTCATGATACATCATCATATCTCCTTAGTGTTTTAATAATCAAGTTTCAGACACCGGTGCGCGGTGTAATGAACATGGCGAATGCATGTACTACAACATCGCTTATCTTAAATTTTTCTCGCACATCGGAGCAGTATTCCCAAGTCGCATCTCGAGGTCGCTCGCAACCCTCGCATAATATGCATGCATAATGACTCCCCTAGCACGTCCCCGCGAGAAACTGTCCATTAGCCGCGCTCCAGCCGTCCCCCAAGTTTCCGCAATGAGGCGTCCGGGACGAAGTGACGTAATGAGGTAATACTTAAATTGCGTCCACGTGCCGCGTGACAGTATCGACAGATAGGACCTTTGGCATAGAAAGCCATCGGACGGGCAGAACTAGGCCGCAAACAATGGCGGTGCCTCTCGTTAACGACGAGACGCCGTCCCGTCGGCGTCGGCTGCGACATCATCTGGCGCAGTCCAGTCAGGATTCTATGGCCTAGCTCCGCGCGAGTGAATTCCAGTAAAACCAGTCGTCGCGGTTATCCGGAGCATCCCGCGGAATAAGTGCGACGAGCCATCGAGCGTATATATTCCGAGGACAATTTCGAAAGACTGCTTTTGCGTAATTATTACAACTATTCGCGGATTTCGCGCCAGACAAATATTGTGAGAAATGTGAGAAAGTGCGCGTGATAGCTGTGGCGGTTATGACTGTTCGTCACAAAGATAGAAAGATACTTCATGGGAGACGAATAGCGGGTGTCTAGGGAAGTAACTGAATATGAAATTTAAGCTTCAGCAGATCAAGCAAAGCAACAGATTGTTTGAATGTAACTTTAGGCGTAGTTCGTGTAAAAACTGAGTTAGAATATAGTATTACAATTAAATTGATACATAGATTGAATGTTTTACATAATATCTAGTATCCTGCACATTATCGGAAAGAAACCGCTTCCATATTTATATGAATTTTAAAATAAAATAAAGTTAAGTTTAGAGAATTAAATTCAGTAGAATAAAACATGTTAAGCCGGACCAAGTAAAACGCGCTTCAATGAATACTTTCGATGCCATTCATATTTATTGAAGCAAGTTTGTTCATCTTTGTTCACGTTTGATTGATTAATCTGGATTCAGCTTAAAAAAAAACAATCGTAATTATTCAAATGTACATTTATAATAATGACTAAAGAATTGTACTAATCACTAAAACTAACATATATTTGAAATGTTGTACTATATTAGAATTTTTATGTTAGGCTTTATTATATGATTAGTTTATAATATACAATCAGTTGTAATCTATATTGATAATAACATAGTCATCAAATGTGCAACTTATATCTGTGTAATGATAGCAATGTATCGCGTCTCTCATGATGTGTTATCAAAAATCATCGTTATTATTTTAGGAGATGATTATGCACTCGCGAAAAAGCGAAGTTGACTAGGTATCGCACGTACTCAAGCATCAAGTTAGTTAAGTCCCGCGTAATGAGAGCTTAAAGCGCGTGAAATTAATTACTCCACAGAAAATGCGGGAGGAAGGCTTTCTACGGAATTAAAAACTAAATAATGAAGTACTTTCAATCGCTTGCTAATAGATATATATTATAGGTAATGCAATGTCAAATATAATTTCTCTCTCTCTCTCCATCCTTTAATGAAATTCAAGGCAAACAGTTAAATATAAGAATTGATACAAAAGTATAATGATGTAGGAGGAATTTTATTCGAACATGTAGAGTTTAAGTAATATTTAAGTGTAAATGTAGTAAATGTAACATAATTTCGGAAACTTAATGAATTAATATGACTTCGAAACGTCACGACGATTAAATGAATTATTAAATATGTTTTGTTATAAAATTATATATCTTTATTTCCAAATGTTTGCTAAAGGATATTTTTAACTATCTTAAATATTACTTTGAGTTAAAAATATCGATGTGTCTCGAAAGGACAAAGATAATTTCGGGCTTCATAACTGTAATAGTTCAGTCATAGATACACAATAAATTTATTCCCTATGGCTAAACGTTATTTATTTTGAGCTACTATCGCGTAACCGTGATTTTTCAAGCAATGGAGACATTTCGATCCGAGAAACTATCTCCGATAAATGATGTAATAAATGGTCCACTAAGTAAAGTAATAGAGTATACCAAGCAAATGGTAGGTTTTCCTCGGCACATAACTACGTAATGTAGCAAACTATTAAGGTATTCCAGGCAAGTGCGCCGCGCCGCCTGCTCTAATTAATGGCATCCCATGCGCGGCTACCGATTATCTCGCCGTGTATAATCTTACCCGACCGAGACGCGACGGTTTTAGACGTCCGTGAGTCTGAGGCGGGATTAGAGGCAACATCGATAATCGATTAAGTTTAAGTGCTTCCCACGCCGGCGACTCGTGTAATAACGTATGATTCTTCGAAGACGATCGTCACGTGCTTAAGTACCGCCACCGGAGAAACTTGAGGAACCAGTTATTGCCGCTGGAACTATCGAGTAAATGCGCTGCGCAGCGCTAAGATGAAAACTTTTTGATGCTCTTAAGGATAGCGAGAATGAAATGCATTTGAATCCATTAACGTAACTTGTATTCTGCATAGGAATTTTTTTAAGGGAAGTTTTAATAGAAAACTTACGTCGAAGCTGTCGCGATGAATTTTTAATTTTTGGAATATTAAGTGTATCTCGATAATAAATTCTTAGACTGACATACTGCTTTATAATTAAAAAAAATTAGCTATCAGCATTTTTTCGTGCAACATGAAGTATCCGTGTGTGCGGCTTTTTGATAATAACACTTTAAGTTAGTCTCCTCTTATCCTTATGTGAGGCTGCTTGTAAATATGTCGGGACTGTTCTCTCTTTCCCTGCTATAAAGAATCTTCCATTAATCCGACGGATCGATCCATCTATCACTTCGCGTGTTAGGAAACTATAAGCTTAGCATCTAAGTACATTTACAAGACCTAAGCGCTCAGTATACTTCTTTTTCCTCGATCTTTTACTGCCACGAAGTTGTTATTGTGAGTTGCTTGTAATGGCGCCGACGAATTTTTCCTTCCTTGAGCAGAATGATATTCGTTTTCCCAATTTCCGTGCTGCTGTTATCGCTTACTGACCAAAAGCGAGCTATTTTCCTGAAAGCTCTTTTCTATTTTTCTTTTAACATTATTTCAAGTACCGACTTTTAACGATACAAGTACACAATTAACATTATCCCGAAATATTGCATAATATAATTTACTAAAAGAAATTATTTTCGACGTACGAGAAAGTCATTCCGACAATGTAATATTACCATCCTGCAGGAAATGTCCATTTAATTAAATTTGGCAATATTTGCCGATAAATGTATTATCAATTTCCATGCAGAAATGATTGGAGATAATGTATTTTTGGTAGAGGACACTGAACTTTGGAATTTATCCGCAAATTATTTATATAATTCCGATATTCCAGATGTAAGCGATTATATTAGCTGCACGCGTGATGATTTGATGAACGCAAAAGTAGTCGATTCCAAGTCTTTACAAATCTAAGACGGTGACGTTTTCTTTCTTCGACTTCTTTTTGGCGCATTTGTCTCGAACGGTCTATGCTATAGCACGGCAATAATTTTTCTCGACTGTCCCTATGATAAAAATTAAACTGTGGTCGGAGCGGAGCCAATCCCAAATCAATTAACCATGTGCTTCTATTTTTCTTGATTTCTGTTCAGTGTGCCTCGGGGACGTTTCGCCTGAGCCCGAGTAAGTATGATCCTTAGTTCGATGTGATTGCTTTACTCGGGAATAAACCAGTTGAATTCACCGTTTCTACACGTCTGATGCAGCGTCTGTTCTTTTTCATTTTACAATCCGGTACACTTTTATAAATATGTAGCCTTTACAAATACGGCCAATCTACATTATATTTATCAAGTCGGCATATGCGCGTATTTATTTTGCATTACAGACACAGCAAATTCTTGTTTCTGATAATAAAAGAGTATTTTAACATCGAAAAATATATCATATAAAGTAATAATACGAATTCAAAATTAAGACGTTTTAAAAACTAAAGTACTTTGATATTTATAGTTATATTTTATTATATTTATAATCCGCTTTGTGTTGTTGCGTGTTTGTTTAATGAAAAATACGCAGCAGTTATAAACGATATATTAAACTGATTAAATAATTTATCATGAAGTATTTTCATCGCGATGCGAAAAAAGTTTTTGAATTGTTAATGTGACGCCAACGTCTGTGCGACTATTATTGCTAAATGTTTCCCCTTTGTTAGCGTGATTCCTCTTTCTCCTTCTTCTGTTTTCTCGTGATGCATTGCACATATGTGTCTCGTTTTAATCTATAAATGCCACTCGTCTTCAAAGATGGCAACAGGGAAAAAGTATTGGCGTATGTTCCGAGGAAGAAAAACGGCGTCTGGGGCAGATTTTTCTGTACCTTCAAGAAATAGTTTTCATTTTCTCAACTGAAAATACGCATTCCTTCCGCGGTAACTGCAATCTCGACAAGTACCTACTCGCAAGATTTCTAAATTGCATTATGTCGTACTCTCTTTCTCATCTTACGGAAAGTTATCTTTGTGGAATTAAAGTTTGGTATTTCTCCTTCCTATGAGAAAAATGTCCGTCGCAAAGTTAGAGCATTTAAAAAAAAAACATCAAAGATAGAATGAACGTTATATACTGTTGTATCGTTGCCACGATTAAAGATTTAACTCTCTGAATCAATATCATTCTTGCTGAATATTTATACATCTCGTAACTTTATGCGATTTAGCGCAGTGTACATATATACTCGTAGAGTGGGAAACAATTTAGCATTCCATTCTACGGCTTCAAGAGCGCAATGAGTTTGTGCAAGACAAAGGACTGTCGGATTGTCGACGTTACTACTGCCTAAAAGCCACGATTGTTGCTACCGAAATGCAATGGGTGCAAACGCCTTTAATGACACCCAGCTTTGACGGATGTCATCATATAAAACAGTACAGCTGAGAAGCAGTTTCCCAGTCGTGTATTTCGTGTAATTCCCAGCCTGTCTGTTGTGTGTATATCTTCACCTATTTCTACAAGATACAATATTTATGATTTTTATCGAATGCAACGTTTTTTCCTCTATCTTTTTTTCAAGTTATTGGACAGAAATTGATAGTCGTATGACAGGATTTATAAGAAAGACATAAGTCTTATTTCATAATAATTATATAGAAACTTATGTCAGAAAGAGATTTTAAAAAACCGCGTATAAAACACACCGTAAAACTTACTTTTGCAAAAATTGTTATAAAAAATATTTTTTTTCCGGTCTTGCAGCTCGACGTTATCACAGTTTCAGTTAATGACATTTTTCATGCAAACTTTTTTACATACGCACATACAAGTGAATTTATGGATTCATAAATTTCGGGCGTAAATATGACACGGGTGTAGAATCATGCAAAATATCTTGCAATGACATTTACACGTGTGCTGTATCACTTAAATTTTCATATATTAATTGTAATTTCAAGTCTATTTTTCTTCGCGCTATGGATTTTATATATTTACACAACACAGTGGTAATCAATAAAATATAGCATAACGTTAAAGCGATGGAAATAGATCAATCTCGTAATGCTAGGTGGAAAATTCACAGATTTATTGTACGAAAGTATAGAACTATAAATACATATCGAAAAATATATCCGATATAACTATATCCGCTAGAGGTATTCATATATGTTCTTGCTTTTTTGTAGGAATATTACCTTTTATATATTTTTTTTACGCAGTCGATATATTGACGATCGGACGATTTGACAGTAAAGTTTTAAATTCGATAAAACAATTTTGTTCCAACCGCAAATACAAGATTTTTATTAAATACAAACCACAGAGCGTACTACTATCTTTATAAATATAATATAAAACTTATCAATATATATATAACTCACCTCTTTTTCGAGTTATTATGAAAGATAACGTATATAACCAATATGAAGTGACAATAAAATTGATAATTGTAATTGCAATAATAAAATTACTTATATTTAAATATTAAGATGAGCATCAAAAATAATATACATATTATTTTACGCGTACACGTAATATATACCATGTATATTAAATATCAAAGAGTCGAAGCATAAATCTCAGGGTATAAAGGGGGGTATAAAGATTCTCCCTTATAAACTTGTGCACCGCAACAGTCTCAAGATCCCGCGCGGCGATAAAAACGATCGATAAAGTGACAAACCGAAACGACAAGGCAAACGAATGACGGGGCGATAAAATCCTAGAAGCTGAGTCTCCGTTTAATATCGGGTGACACTTATGGTATCCCAATACGAAACTCTCGCGAATCCGTCGGTGTGGCTGGCTGCAACGTGCAGCTAGAATATCAAATAGATCCATAGCTCTCGGTAGACAGTCGACTATGTAAGATAAACGAGGCAATATGGCCCGTGACACTCACTAACTGCCGGATTTAGTGAGCTCGATAACCGATAACTTTCTTATTAAATCGACTCGGGTCGGGTTATCGGCACCCCACCCGTTCCGGGCTGCTCCAAAGTCCCCTTATGTTGCATTGCTGATTCTGAATTATGTTACCGTAATGCGAATTAGCTACACACGATACGAAACTGCAAACTGCTGCAACCGTCGCAAAATAACGATAAGTATATAATACATACAGTAATAAATAATGACGAATTCAACACGCGCGCGCGGTGCTTACTCTTCTGGCATTTAACGAACGTGAATTAATTGGCTTTTAATGCCAAAATTCGTGATGTAAATGATTTAAAATTAAATAACAATTAATGGTATGCTCCATCAAAATTAGATGTACACATACACATGTTCGAACAGGATAAATTCTAAATGCGGTATCACGTGTTATTGCATATTATTGGCAATAATTACGTTAAATAATGACGTTATATATAAGCTTATAATGCCTGTAAATAGCGTAATGTGATAAATAAATGTATTGGAGACGTAGCTGAACGTAGACTGTGTCTCTCACGTTGAAATTTTAATAACATTGTTGGAATCATTTGACTAAATATCACGTATAAATTTCAATACCTAGTATTAGGATATACGTATGCCCGAAATGAGAAGTAAGTACGACGGTTTTCCACTCTTTCGTTTAGTGTCTAATTTTGTAACACACTGTGTTGTCCTATTCGTAGGTAAAACAAAATACCGATAATACATTATATAATAAATATCGATCGAACAGTTCACATATCAGTAATGATATTATATCGCGTTTGCGAAATAATATTGGCAATAAAATTGTTTACGACCAATATATTTTAAATCAAACCTAAAAATTTACCACTAAAAAATTGATCAAAAATTGATCAATTGTTAATTTCATTGTTAGTTAATTTTTATCGGAAGCTATATTGTTTTTGCATACATGTGCGCACATATATTTTAAACATTTAATAGGAGAAATATTACTTAAATACGATTTTTTCAATTTTTGTTTAAGTTTGCTTGACTTTTATTCTATTGCGCGCCACTGCTGATGCAAAAGCCTAGCGAAGTGGAAAAAGTAAAAAGTTATACATAGTTGTAGACAGAAATGAAGCTTTTCATCTCAAAAGGGAGAGGCATCGTAAATGTTTCACGACCAACTTTCTTTTCCCCGGTATTTAGTCACAGGCCTCTAACTTCGGCCGAGGAAGGAAGTTATTAATCTACGAGGAGTCAATCCGTCTCTCGCCTCTCGTAATTCACAGTCGGCCCATTGTATTCGCTCAGCTGCAATTATGCGCCCGCGCTGAATTCGTCCGTGACTTGCGTCTGCATGCATATTACAGTCGCAATAATGTTTTCCCTCACAAAAACATTCGATTGTATGATGTGGCCTTGCGATTTCGCATGCGCATGGCTGAATATTGTCGCGGATAATTGAGGAAAATACTTTTTACAGAGTCGTGTCAACGAGAAACGTTTCTAAGCGTAAAAATTATATTGAGTCTTTCTTATCCCACAGTAAAATAGAATAGCACTACAGTTTTAATTTAATGAAAAATGAGAACTAGGAAAAATAATAAAATACAATAAACTGATCATATTCTTCGTCAAATCTTTTAATATTAACATCGAAGTACCAAACCATGTTTCACATTGACATTAATAATGCTGACATTAATATTAAAGCACTTCATTAACAGTATACACTATATAGTAACAGTTTGCTTGGAAATTAATGTTACTATTATCCACGTTACTTTTTTAATGGAGGTAATAAAAGAGTTATTGTTTGTCCAAGTGGATCCCCTCTATAGAATTATTTATTTCTATATGAAAATATTACTTGCATTTTGTATAACTTTATCTCTTAATCTTTATTAATGTGAATAAAAAAACCGTACAATATCTTGTAAAACCTTTCGATAAAGAATGATGGATGGTTTAAAGATAGCAATCGTTTTTCTGTGATTGACGTTTTTAGGTGAATCCAGATGCTTTATCGAATGTTTTACACGATCCAGTTTTAAATCCATATTAAAGTTTCCTTCTTTTTTTCTTATTTACTCTTTGACAGAATACATATTATTCAAGAGAGTTTACGTCTAAAGAAAATATATTTTTATCAATTTTTTTTCTGTAAGTATTTTTATAGTTTTAATATAATACTACAAAAATATTATTGGATTTAGGATAGAATAAAATCAGACAAAGGAATTCGAGAATAATTGTTGTTCAAAACTTGCGAACTTACTTATTTATATTTACGACACAAGGCTTATTAGCAACTCTCTAACGACTCTTTTGCACCGACTTTTGGGTCGACGCTAACTTCTTAAAGACGCACATATACAGACACATACACGTACACATACCTAGATTATCACGCACACGCATACTCACAATCAGACGTTTGCCTTGAGAGTACTCGCAAAAGTCGCGTTACCATAATATCTATGTATGTATCTATGTATATATATTAAGATAATGTTTTGCAAAATTCCGACAAATCGCATTTTCACGTTATACGTTTATATCTCATATATATAATTATATTTTATTAAAAAGTGAATATAATTTGTAAATTATGCTATAATTAACTGAAAGTGCTTTGATTTTATCAGATTCTTATTCATCTGCAATGCAAATCATTAATGCTCGTATGAAATTATATTATGTCAGGAACTTTGAGCACAAGATCTTTGTCTTTTACCTTTTAGTTGTAATATGCTGCTCTAAATTGGCATGTCGAGAAATGTAATTTTATTCAATAAAACAGCGAACGCAAGAAAGAAAATGAAGATAGCTCGAATCTCGAACGTGCAGGAGAGCACAAAATGCTGGATAACTTAATATTTAATGAAACTATAGAATATCTCTTTCTCCGGAAACGTAATGACGAATAAACGTAATGGCGAAATGCACTGTGATTAAAATATTGCTAAAGGGCTGTCTCTGTCGTTTCCCAGAATTAAATATATGAATAGGAATAAAAGTTTAATATTAGTTTAAGCGAGTAAACTTTTTTACGCGCTTGACAAAATTTTACTCGAGTAACCGAGCGGAATTCATAAATGAAACACTAGCTGCGAAAAGTAAAATATTTACGTAAAGCGCAAAAGCGGACAATATCTCACCATGGTCGACGATTTTATTATCGTGCACATATCGAAAGTTGAACAATTTAAACACGATGAAGAAAAATTTCAAAGTATTCACGCGTAGAGAAAAGTTGCGAATCGAGATGCGAGCCTAGATTATCTATGCGTCACCATATCCACAGGTGTTGCAAAAATCGATTAAAGTCCGCAATTGCTTGGGGAATTTCATTAAGTCTTCGATCAAAGCCGTTCGGATTAATTATAGCAAATTCAAATCCGTCGCAAAAAAGCCGCATGATTGTCTTAACTATGAATTTATCTTAAGTCTCTCTTTACGTTTTTTCTAAATAACTTATATTTATCGTAGGGATAATAATTATCAAAGTGGACTTAACAAAAATAATTTATCGTATTTATAAAAATAAATAAGCTCGCAAATATATCTATGTTTAATACTAATGTACAGAAAGAGATTAAAGTATTCTTCCTGGCTATATAGATTCTTTGAAGATTTAAAATTGAAATTTTTTTTAAACGAAAATATAGTTGAATTTATTTTTTTGCTGGCATCTTTCCTTTTATTATAGTTATCAGTAAAATTTAATTCATTAAAATTATTGTATGATTGGTACGGTCATTATTTTTCTCAATTTAGCTTATAATACGAATATTTATATCTTCGAGGAAGTGCATAGAAGTATAGTATATATTTACTTTTTTGTAACGTCTCGAGCAATCAAGGTAAGACACGCGGAAGCATGAGTCCTATCAGTTGGGAAATCTCATTGGTAGCTATTTTATATATACTGTGTAAAAATTATTTCCACAAATTGTCCGATTACTTTCGAAGTTCGAACACCAGTGCAGTTCGCAGTAATTACGAGCAATGGCCAGCGGCCACTGGTTTGTAGTCGATTAAGCGGGAATCAAACGTACCGCGCGCGAACGGCTGCTTTCGCACATAAATAAACCGATTAACGCTTTTCTCGTCGGTCCTCGTCGTGACGGTTATTGCGGCTGCTTAGGCGAAAACTGCGATTTATCTGATAGCTCGAAGCCGCAAAATAAATTAAAAGCTATCTGGCGCACGGCTTCTTCTCCTTTCATTCTCTCTTTCTTCCTCGTAGCTTCTCCTCGACTTCGTTCCAAGTTGAGCGCGGAAGTGTGTATAACAGCGAAACGATCCGAGAGACAAGAGGCAAAGGAACTTTGTATTATCATTGCGAATGGCATAGTTACCGCTCTCCCCACTTTTGTTCGATTGAACGAGAAATTGCCGACGGTGATCGAGCAATGTTATCCGTCTCAATCAAACGTTCTCATCCAGCTCGCAATGATATAAAAGGAATTCCTGTGTACGCGTGGAGTATACCTTGTGTACCGTATCCGCAAGATACCTGCCTGGCCGCGCTACTCTCATAGCTTTGCCCCGAAGCGACGATGCTTTATCTGGAGAAAACCGAGGAAATCCCCCGACAAGCTCAAAGCGAGGACGAGCCAAAGCAACAACAATCCGCGCCACGACGTCGGGACTTTATCAAATCCCCGAGGCAACAAATATCGTTGATTTCAGCCTTTCGTCTTGAAGAATATGCGCGCGTATTGTTCCGCGCATTGATGTTGCATTCATAGATGTTCAATTCAATAATAACTTCAGCTTTGTGTGATTTTTCGAGATTCAACACACGACGACCGAATGCCATCTTCTTTAGAATTTATCGATCTTGAATGCTACAAATTGTCATTTTTGTAATGTTTCTACCAAGCGATCGTTCATAGGGATTAGTTACGTTGGATTAGTTCACGAATTAACCTGGGCGGTTAAATTTTTTATCAGTATTAACGTTGTCACAATTCTACAGTGTATAATTCTGATTTATAACGAAGAAAAATAATACGATAGCAAGGCAATTGATCCAATTTTCAACGAGATATAAAGAGGTATCATAAAGAATATTACGTTTCTTTATTTAGGAGAGTCAGAGGTAATCTCGGCAAACCTATACTGTAACATGAAGATTATACTTATGAAAACTATCCCTCCGGCTATAAATATTGATGATTTAAAGTACATACGGTTCGCTCCTTTCCATTTTACTTCAGCAGATCTACCACTGATATCAGAAAATATGCACATGTATTCCGCATTGAGATTTATGTTTATAGAACTTCAAGGGAAGTCTCCGATCTAAACGTTATCGGTCAGTTTTTCTATTTTTCGTTGTACGATCGCACGCACTCAGTGAAATACAAAAAAAGTTCACGTTAAATATTCGCAAAAAAATTATCGGAGTAACTTGATGCAATAATAATTAATATAAAAGTGTATTTATATATTTCCGAACGCGATATAATAAATGTTGATTGAAAATTTTATAAATCTACTCATAATTTAACACGCGTATAAAAAGCGTTTGTAATGTAGAAATGTTAACTTTATTGCGACAATTTGTGTTTTAAAATGTTATCTCTCGTGCATTATTTTATCGCCTTCTGCAATTGTTTGCTGGCAATATTACAAAAAAGATGGATTGGATGAAATTTTTTATACACTCGAAGCGCAGGATATCGTCTATCGCTTGTATATAGTTCGACTATACAAATGCGATGTTACCAGCTGATTTCACCCGCGTTTAGCTCAAAATGAAATTCGCTGAGTTGACAACTAATCCTTACGAAACCCAGGAAACGATATAGCTGCTTCAATACTAAACAAGTATGTAAACATCGAGCGCTATACATTCGATCGCTTCAAGTTCAATTAATTTGATTTACGCGATATACGCAACGAATCAATTGCGCGTCGCGTCGTTCAAGCATTCGTAATAATCTGGTCGCTCATCGTAAATCGTTTAGTGAGCCGCGCGGGACTGGCGGGACGAATTATTTCATCCCCAAAAACTCCGCGGTGGAAAGAATTCTGTCGCACTACTGCTGTAAATTGTACCCGGCATTGTTCTCGCACGGCGTGCATTATTTTCCAGGAAAATTTATGATGCCAGCCGAAACGCATTAACGGTCGACCGATAATGTGGTCGACGATCAGGCCATCGCAGGAATTTGAGAACGGTTGATTGTTATTAATGCCAAACTGTGTAGCGAATGCGAGCGACGCACATTAACTTCACGGGAGGACATTTTCTTCCAAAGAATCGCGGTATAAATATACACGTCGAGCGACAACAAACGCAATGTCGTCATCCACGCGAATAACATTTTTATCAAATATACAAGGGCTAAAAGATGCTATGAAGATCTGAGCTTTAGATACATATAATATTCATCAAAATTAGCAAGAAATAACAGTGAGCAATGGCTTCAGAATTTAACTAATTTCGGATTATAAAAGTTAATTAATAATATCGAGGGATAAAGCTTTCAGTAGGTTATCAGCTTTCTGTGCAAATACAATATACAACTGTGCTACTGTAAATCAATGATTTTTTTGTTAAATTATAAACGTTTTATTTTAGCACCGCCTATTATATTCTTGAAATCTTTATTAATTATCCGAGTATATTACTGCAAAAAATGTGAAAGATATACCATAAATCCGACGAGTAACTCAATGTTCATATCGCTCCCGTTCCTGAGAGATTAAAATCGTTTTCATCCAAACGCTCGGATAGATCCCGACATCGCGATTGCATAATGATCGACGGATCATTAATTACAAATCCATCATTACTTTATCATGTAACACAGTGTCTGAAGTGCTGGCAATAGAGCGCACGTTCCCCCTTTATTATTCAGGAAATCCTTTTACACTGATCGAACATTTTTCGTATCTGATTACGCGAACGTAAGTTTTATAGTAATCCGTCAGAGAGGAAATTGACGTGCGGATATAAATCACGTTACGAAGATCGACGCTGTATAGAACGAGCTGTATAGACACGTTGAAAAAAGTATCAAGTATTGGCTGACTTTGGGTTAGCACAGCGGATTTAGGTCATATTTCCATAGGATTAAGTCCACACTATATTCTGTAATGCAATGTAAATGTAACGCTGCATTAAGTTGCGCCATAAGCAAACTCGTCGAAGTTCCTAATCTGACCTCTGGTCTTTTAGCGATGCGAATTTCCCATAGCCTGAACGTTCTAAAAACTTTCACAAGATGACCGCGCAAATTCAGATCTTATTAGGTCCCTGTAACGACTATGAAATTAAACTTAATTAAGTTTGAAAAGTATTTTATTTCCGATATATTTATTTTTAACTATTTATTAAAATGAATATGTGACAAAATTCTTTCGAAAACAATTAAGTTTTTAATTCATTTGTTACCATTTTTTGCTAATTTCAATGAATATTATATGTGTCTTGTTCTTTTAGGATCCCTTGTATATTTGAAAAACCGCTATTACTCATTTTAGACGATGTTATGTAGATTACATAATGTAATTTTTTGGTCAATTTTTTCTCATATGTATATGTCTGTTCGGTGGTTACTAGTGACTTACTTTAATTGTAAGAGATAAAAACAATTACGTATTTATTTATTATGAAATTATTTTTGTATGGAGAATAAAAATAATGCTATTCATCTTTTGCATGTGTCATGTTAAATGTCTCTTGAGAAGTTAATGTTATTATTTGATTATTATTAAATATAATTTGCATTTTGGTTAGGTTTGTGTAAATTGTACATTAATTTCCATGAATTAAAACCGTTTTAGAGTTGATCTATCCGCTGGTTACGCAATAATACAGCCAATGATCCAACGATCGCTAGTTAACGCTGTAAATGTAGCATAGATGAACTAGTCGTGCTCTCAATATGTGCCCAATGCAGAAGCACGACATGATTTAATTACATGATGAGATTGTTACTGAAGCGGCATTTATCAAAATGATGGATGATGTTTAACGATCCTATCCGAAGTTTGCGATAAAATTTCGGCGTTCGTCTGCAGTGTTTCGAAGTTTAATATATCGTTGGTGTTCGCATAACAGGGTAAATGGTGCGTCACGTGAATTCACGTGAACTTCTCCATAGATACATATGCATGCCGGTGTATATTTCTTTCGAAACTAACAACAAACGGAGAAAATGCGCGTCTAATTTTTTACCAAAAAAAAGTACAATCGTAATCCGTATCACCAACCGTGAGAGAAAGGTTTAAATTAATTCGCCGCGTAGTAAATTCTACTTTTCTGTCGCTACAATATCAGATCCGATATGCTCTTTTCCTTTTTTCTTCCCTTGCAGTTTCGCATTTCGACGAGGCTATCTCGGACGGATTCATGGAAAAACTGGGCCGTCATAGAGCTGGTCTCGTGCCAGAAAACTGGGAAGGGAAGCGGATTTATATCTTAGCACGTTTTATTTGCGGAGCTGTGAATCCACTTACGGTGAACTTGGTGAAAAAAAAAGAAGAGAGAGAGAGATGTGCAAAAAGCCGCGCCCCTGTGATATATTAAAGCAAAAATTACGGGTAGATAAAAAAATCATCGCTGAAATCAAAGTGGGAATTTCTGAGACATGCCGTGGGTACGTGTTCTTCGTGCCGCGGGCACGAATGTGTAGGTATGCGCGCGTTCTTGATACTTCGTGCCGGGCATTAATATATCACGGTAGACAGTGTTTGCGTGGCACTTTTTGCGAGAGCACGCTCCGCACCGTTACTCCCGCCGGTTTGTTTCTTATTGATCCGCGGCGTCGAAGCTCGCCGGCCTTAATGCACCGGCGTAACGACGAATATGATAATATATAAAATTACGGGCGCCATTAGCATAGCCCACACACGTGCGAAACCACGCCGGTACCCGCGGCTGGTTCACGTGTCAGCGATGCACACGTATGCCCGTGTCTTCGTTATCTATGCTGACCACATGCCGCGTAATCTTCTTCATTATATCTGCCGGGTCGTTTCGCATTTGCATTAAACGAAAATGTTTGTATACGCGCGTCGTGGCGAGATAACGTCTGGGACTCTCTCCCGGGGACTACGCGGTCCCGTTTTTATGCACGGATCGTATTTTAGCCATAACCGCGGAGAGATTTGCGTGCGCGTATGTGCAATGGCGCAGAAAATCTCGGCAAGTGTCAGTGAGATCAAGGCAGTACTATTCGCACAGCGTGTGGTGCATCGTGAGGGTACCGACTGAAACTATACGCACGTGCGAATTAATTTAAATTAAAGAAAGATAAACTCTTTTTTAATTCTTACGACGATGGAACCGCTTACATTCTTCTTTTTCTTTTTTTTCATTCTTATTGTTACAGAATCTTGTTTACGGAGATTTTTATCCCTAGTTTTTAGTTTACGCGTTGATCAATAATATTATGAATATTTTCTACATTTTATAATTAACGTGAAATAAATTTACGGTAACGAGATCGAGATTAAATATCCATTCGGATGCAGCTGCACGATCGCTATTACATTTTTAACGTAATGCAATGCAAATCTTTACTGCTTGTAAAATCTTTCGAGAAAAAATCAAAGGTTTAAGCAGAACAAATTACTTACTTTATCACAATCTTTATTTCGTGTAACGGAAGAATTTAAGCTTCAATGAAATTTAAGAAGGGATGGTAAATGGCGATTTTCGCACAAGGATGTTTCTCAGGATAAGATTTTGATCGGAGAAGCAGATTGCAGTATACTTTGCGACGACAGCATGATATATTGGTGCAGCGCGAACGCCGCGAACCGCAAGGTTATCAGTAATTGCACGCACATCGCGTGTTAAGTGTAAATTTGTTTTACCGCCAGCTTCGTAGTTTGTTTTACGTATTTGCAAAGTATATCCGTCCGCACGTTAAGCGTTGATTCTCGCCACCGCTGCACCGTAGAATAAGCGAGGTATGCGCGGTATTTCACGTTTACGGAGCGTGGAACCTTCGCGATCCCTGCGCAAATATATATACACATATGTAACATCCCGCGACAACATCGCGACGGATCATCGTATATAAGTCACGTAACGTAAAGAAATGTCTCGCGATGATAATAATAATGTCGTCAGATAACGCATCTCGCGCGCATCTGAATCGCAGTAAATCGCGGAAAGTGTTTCTCGCGACATTGCATCAGCAAATTTTCGAAAAACTCGCGCGCGTGCGAATTACACACTCGCAAATCGGATCCGATTTTGAACAAACGAACGCAAATACCGCGCGAACGGCATTGCGAGTATACTCGTTGAAACAAGTTGTTCATTCGCGTTTGTTCGCGCTTGTCCACTAGATTTGGATCCGGTTTTAGCCGCGTGTCCGCAGTGGGACAATTCTCATATGTAACATGTACCTCTCGTGCAAAATGCGACAACAACAATAGGCGCATTTCAGACGGGCGTGCAGTCCTAGTCTTCATGTGCAAATAGCGAGAATCAAATTAAAGCAGACATAATAGGATGGATTAAAAGGAGGACTTCGTGTTGTCATTCGTCGGTGTCACTGTCATTATCGTTGACGGGAACGTCTTTGAGAAGCCGCGCGAGACCTTCGCTTTTACTCCAGAAACGCGCCGCAAGAGCTTTGCACCGTCTCGGAATTTTCGGCGGGTTCGCGAGCACCGGGAAATTCCAGCGGCGGTAATTAACGTGAGCACTTTAGCGTGTGCTCCTGTACCGGAGACCAGACAAAGGGTTAGAGAGCACGGCAACTGCCGGGCTCTTCCCCGCAAACATTGTTGTGCCGAAGTGTAAGTTTGGCGGCTGAGCTACTTCGTTTCCGAAAAGTTCCCGCGAATCACGGCGCGTTCTTTCTTCTCTACCGTTTTCTCGATCCTCGGCGATATTGCGGAAAACTCCGAGGATTTTACGCTGAAAATTTTGCACGCTCGTTATTTTCAATGCATTATCAATGATAATTACGATATAATGGCGGAAGCCCCGGAATATTTAAAAAAAAATAAAGACAGAAATCGATCCAGTATGATGAGGGAAATTCATTTATTTCCGCGCTAACTTTTTTTCGCATCCTTTGTATGTCGAGCATAAAATTTAGAAGGCTACATTTACTTCTGCAAATCCTACTATGTTCTTTTACGAGAGAGTTTGTCCTAGTTTCGTTCTCGTTTGTCGGCTTTATCATGTAAAATTTCAACTCCGCGTCCGCTTTATATTATCGATTTCCCTACGCGGGTAACGACAAGCTGGATAAATTTAATCTCGTTCGGGTATCACTGTATATTTTTCGTATCAATATCGCTTAATCTATTCTCTTACGTTTGTTCTATTTTTTAGTAAAATTTAGTATAATTTTTTTACATACATACTTGAAGAGAATTTATCAATTGTCATAATTGATACGGAAAATACACACAGCATTTCACGCAAGTATTAGTTGCAAGAAGATCAATTACTTTCAACACAGATAGCATTTAATTAAAAATATATATATATACATATCTTGTTCGAGTTGCTCCATTCTGTCGATAAAAAGTTATTCTTACGGGGAAGTATTGAATTATCTTCGAAGAGATATCACATTACATCGAGCAAGCGAAAGAGACATGAAAGAGCAAGCTTTTAATTTTCTCGCTACGCCCGCACCAGTCTGCCAAAGCGTCGTTTCGCAGTTCGCTATCGTTTTTCAGTCCCGAAGCACAAATCGATGGCGGCAAGAAGCACGAAGGAAACGTGAACGACCGTATATTTTCTCTCGTAGCTTCGTGAAACGATTCGCATCATTAGCTGCCGCGTTTCCGCCGATGACTTTACGATTACACGTATCGACTGGCTCCATCGATTTTATCGGACCTCACTCGTGCTCGGCGGCATCGAGACGTCGTATATCACGCGATTCACGGGGCCTTCAATTATCATTTAAAATCTCAAGTTTTGTCCCTATAAATCTGGAAATAGACTACCATATCTCGAGTAATATAAATTATTGGTAATATAAATTATAATAAAGATTTATAATAATCCGATTTAGAAAAAATAATAGCTTTATCATCATTACGATAATTGCTTCGTATGAAAATTTCAAATTTTTACTCTACGAATTTGGCAATATACTACTATGTCTCAAAAATCGATATAAATTATAATATAAAGATTTTTAAAAATTCGATTTAGAAAACGTACGATAAAGCTTTGTCGGTCAAAATTTTGGAGTTCAAGTGATATAAATCTATTATTTAATATGCAATTTTCGCAAATATGATTTTATTATCTGTGTGTTGTTTATTATTAATCAATTTACTGTAAACTGATTTAATAATGATATCAACATCAGATTATACAATCTGTATAGATTGTACATTTATTTTGTGAATTATTATAATCGAAGAATGTAAAAGGACAATGCGGCTAAAAGCGGCCGTACAGCTGCATGGCAAATCGCAGATTACGTACCGCCACCGCCAGCAGCAGCACTGGCACACCTCATAGGGCCACCGTTATTTTGATCGATGTATTGCACCTGCGTTCCACTGATTTATATCAGGCTGCAATATCGCGCGGCACGTTTTAATCTGCTTTTCTCGAAAACGCCGTGACATTTGTACGTGCAATTCAAAAAAATCAGCCGATATCCATCGACTTTTCCATCCGTTTAATCCCTTAATTGCTCTAAGCGCACTGAAATGACTTTTTTATAACGGAATTTCTTTTTAAAACTAATATTATATTACGTTCTCTGATACTTTTCATTTTCCAAGATGTTTAAAAATATTGATTTTAATTGCCTTTAAACACACAGGTTTAAATATGTTTCACTAATATTCGTGTTTTATGCAGTAATCACAAAAAAATGTTGCTAAATAAACAATATAGTATTAAATAGTTGTAGTGAAAAAGTTAAATATGATATGGTTCTAATATCGGAATATTGGGCCAATCTTTCTCGCAGCAAGACAATTCGCGTTACACGGAGCTTAGTCCGCGAAATTGTTTCACGCAAATCCGCAACAAGCGTATCATCTTTCTTCTCACTTAATCAAGCGCTTGTTCACGTTCCTGCAGTCGATTTTCTCCCGGCATGTGTATCAATATAGGAGTCAGTTACGAGGCCAGGTACCAGCCGCAATAACCAGCTGCTTATGAATAGCCGGTCGCTGGACGATCCATCACTTCACGCTTCCAAGTAACACTCTCCTCACGTTCGATCCATCAGCCGGCAGCCATTTCTTCGGGCCGGCTTATCGCCCTTTTGAACAACGATTCGCTCTCTCTCTCTCTGCAGCCATCTACATCGCGGCTGCTGAGTCTGCGTGAAGGTTATTAATAATTTCCATCGAATCGAAGCACCCTTGAGTGCAGCGGCAAGTGCAGCAAGCGCGAAGATACGAGCGGCAATACGCGATAATCGTTACCCGGCAGATCTACAGACCCTCCAGTTAGATTGAACCTGGAGACGAGAGAGATCCTCGAGAATTCGTACGAGATCGACGTCTCTCTAGAAATAACAGCATATAACCGAGGACACACAAGTCTCGCCTGCCCCGCCGCACGTTGCGATGTCGATAACGAAATATGGCGATTACGCGCGCGTCCCGGTCGAGGTACATTTTTCGATATTTTTATCGAGTATACGTACAGTCCGATAGAATATTGTGCTGGATCTACCGAAAAGATGAAATTTACGAGAAATCCGGTAGCGCCGGTGGCGGCAGCGATGGCGGCGCGGCGGCGAATGTACGATTTATGTGTCTGTATCCCAGGGATATGGAATTGAATATCCAAAGTTTGAGAGTGCTCGCATTTCATAATCTCAACTTCATACTTATCGCGCGTAATATTTCACATGTTTTATATACATACATGTTCGTAAATGTCTTATTATATGTATAAAAGAAAATAATTAGTAATAATTTTATACGAACGAATTGTTGTTATAAAACGTCCTCATTTTAATGAAGACATAAAATCGAGAAGTAAATAACGAATAAGTTAAAAGAGCACTCTAATATTCGAAACCAGAATATTAAATTTTTTAATGAGGATTTCAACCTAAAATTCAGTAATGAAATTTAATATTGGGTGTTGAATATGTATTCGTTCGAAATATATTCGTTTCCAATTACGGATATTTATCCGTTTTTGTAAATAAGAGCGCTTCAAGTATCGTCCCATTAAATTTATAATTGGAGAGATGGTAATTCATTCAAGAGTTTCACGTTTTTAATTCGCGTCGTTTTAGTCGTCATTATCTTCCAGCTTAACATGAAGATGTTGAATTTGCTGCGTGAATTTGAGACGCGACTGTGGTAAAACTACAACCGCATCGGGCTTTTAAATAATAAAATATATAAATTCGCCGATCTCTTAAGCTTTTACACTTGATTCAAGCGCCTTCAATAGCATAGAAAGTATGAAATTAGCAAGATGCAAGAGCTTTCCCGCATAAACCATTTAGATGTAATGGTGCGCGCTCTCATTCGCCTCTCTCATTATTGTCTGCCTTTTCATTATTCGTCTCTGTTAGATTTCAGCCCTGAAGTTTCAAATTTCAGCTCTGCAGATCAAATTGCTCTTCAAATGGAAGCACAGCACGCAGATGCGTTTCACTTACCCAATGCATCATCGTGCCCTCGATTAATCCTTTTGGTTTAAAGCTGGTTTTTCATGGTTCAACAATCAGACGACATTTTCGATATCTTGCGTTTATAATAGTGTTTTAAATTATTTATAACGTAATAATGCCTTAAATATAAAAACATCTGTATCGGTAGAAACTAAATCGTTGATACATTGACAATTTTTCATTATTAATTTTTTGAAAAAAGCCAAGGGTCTGAAAAAAAACGAACGCGCCAACCAACGCCAACGCGAACATTTATCATTGTTTTCCTGCAGTTGTCGAAGGGATACGGATTTCGGAGAAATGTATACGTTCATCCAAAATTTATTTTTATTTTAAGGATCACGTAAATTTCGTTGCGGTAAAGAATTATAATTTACTGATCCGATTTCTTATAATACTATCTTCTAATAAAATTTAAAAAATGCTACAATTGATTTAATAAAATCATTGATCAATTTCTTATCGAATAATAATTTTACAGTTAATTTTAACTACTTCTATGTGTGTTCTAAAAAAAAACTTGAATTTTTAGAAAACTTGAATTAAATAATAGTGTTTTAAATATAGTTTTTTTTTTAGATTAGTTTAGCTGCTAGTTTATTTTTGGTACGAAAAATAAGGCATTTTAATTTAAATTAGGTTAATAAATTTAGCACTGTCTCTCTTTAATGGAGTTCTATTTATAAGAAATTTCTGCTAGTAGGATTTCTCGGACTTTGCTTGACAGTTTACTAACTCAATTATGGTATCCCGACTTGAAAATTAATTTTAGATTGATATAATAGTTATAACGATAAACACACATACAATAGCATAAACTCTTTATTATTTTTCGTAAAATAAACCGAAAATTGTTAACTTTAGAAACTATTCTTTTTTACCATGTACTTATAACTTATATAATTTAAATAGTAGCTAAGTCTACAGATTAAAAATGTCTAGATCAGTTTTAACATTTTTAACATTAATAAGCATTATAAGATTTTACTTACTGTAGCTTTATTTATTTGAAAAGATTATATTTAACGCAAACATTTTGACTTTGCTAAATCGCCACGCTTTTGATCGATTAAGTCGACAGTTATACTGTTAAAGATATCTCCACAAAAGCAATTGTGAATTCGTAATATTTTATCAATTAGAGTATAATATAATCTTGAACTGCTTGGACTAAATTGATGTGAAAACAGACAGAAACTGATTTTAGAGCCTCCTTTATTTAATCTAGATTTTAAATTAAAAAATGTTTTGAAAAGCGTTAAATGTTTTTTAATTATAATAATTAAGAAATAACGAACATGTTTAATATCATCGTAAATTAAAATCGCTTCTAACTCGTCGAGAATTTAAAAGAATTTGTATACATCCTCTTCTAATATATCAAAAAATGCAAATTATATATATCTTCTTATTAAACTTTATATTAAAAAAAAAAACATTAAAATAATACAGAAAACATTTTACAGTAGATAATATTAGAATTATTTAGCGACATATTCATTAACATTTGTTAACTTAAAAAATCTTTTTTCGCGTTGAATTTTATCGGGAAAATTTCGCCTATGCGTGGAATACTCTTCAAGAAATAACTTTACCGTGAATTTTATGAAAATTGCGTATTGTGTACATGGAAAAGTCCCGGAAAACTTCTCTTCGAGAATTTTCGCCGTTGGTATATCTGCAGGATTCGTTCACAAGAACAAGCGAGTCCCGTCGCAAAGAAAATCACGGACGAAAAGACGGAAGGGTAGTTCGGCCGTGGTAACGATGGCCGATGACAAGATTGACTGGCTCCCAACCACTGACATCAACACCCCGCTCGGTATACCCTCTGTTGATCGACAGATACGGCGACCGGAAGACCGCCGGCCAGTTAGTGGACGACCGCAATGTAATCATTTGCGGTGCTGGAATGGATGCAACCGCCCCTTTCCATCACTACCCGCCACCCTGACGTCGCCCCTCGCGTCCGCTTCACCACCTGACCCTGGCAAATCCTCCCTCCGGCCCGACTATCCGAGCCGGCTGTTAATAGGGATTGAGATCCTCTCGTAGGGCTTGGCTTGCTCACCCGAAGCGCATGTGACCGTTTGCACTCGGAGCTGATACGGCCGCCACGGATGCTGCAATTGCAATTATGCGTCGGAGGAATTGCGGCAGGTCCGCCACATAAATCATCATGATTGGATGTGCATCGCGCAATGGAAAAGGACTTTGGTTAGCTTTTTGTCTATCCTCACCGCTTGCTTCCGTATCAAATGTTGGCTTAAATAATAAGTCTGCTTTTCTTCGTAAATAGCTTTACCATCGTAAATAATTGCGTAAGATTTATATATAATGTTGTTAATATGTTGACAAATTGCTTTTTGCTTGACATTGCATTATGTCAAGCTTTTGCTATCTCGTATGCAAGATGCTTAAGACGTAGAGAAACGTAGAGACAGAGGAGAAACGTAAAGCCACATCATCCATCCAGTCATTACTAAGGATTAAGGTCTTCCCGGAGGTCTCTGACCTGTCTGATGCGAGTATTTCCGCCCAAGATTGATATCCTCATCAGGAATGGTGCGATTGCAATTATGTATCGAGAGATCGCAATTGCTCGCGACAATGGTCCTCGTTGGTGACAACGTTATTGCGTCGTGACACGAACGCGAGAAACCAGATGCATTGTCATCGAACACAATGTTATCGATATCAACTTAATGATCTTGATAATTTAGTATGCATGATAAATATCGTTATTTGCATTACAGATCTTAATCCTTGCTTTCCATGATATTTATTTAAATAAAAATCCGAATAAAAGTAAATTAAATAAAAACGTAATATTTAATGCATATAAAAATATAGAATAACTTAAATATTAAATCTTCGCAGTAAAGATAAGACCATAAATATAAAAATGATATTATTATTTGTCATTATGTAATGAGTCACTTGTCATTATCTCTGCTTTCCATTGAATAGAAAGCACGATAAAGCACAATAATAATTTTATTTTATTTATTTACATTTTCCATCTAGTTTTGGGTTATCGATACTTGGGTATCAATATTTAACTGCCTGACAATTATTAATTGTATGATTATATTTACAACTAATTTCCACAATCGTTAATGAGGATTACCATAGCGACCTGGTTTCCAATAACAGCGTAATAAAGTAATTGCGCGAAAATTATAATCGGGTCAAATTCGAAAATTGAATGATTTAAAAAAAGAATGATATTCTATATTCTCGTGCACGCTCTCAAGCAAAAGCATTCTAGGACAAATAAAACGTCAACGCGAGTATCTTGTGCATGAGGAAAGAAGTGTCGGGGAAAATTTGGTCGTATCATGCGTGTCTGTCAATATATCCGACGTGTCTCACGAAGCCCAAATACCCAATCAAAAGTCCAATAATATCCGATGTCGCTATTATTATCTCAATCTATCAATGCGTCGTCAAACGATAATAGGCATGTTCCGTCGACATTCTGTGACAGGCTTCGATGGTCGGAATTTATCCTTCAACTTGAATAATTTCATTACACGCTAATATTTGATGAGACTGTGATGCGCACGATTCTGTTGCTATTGTCTAAAAGATACCGCGCGCTACGCTATTATATTGCGACGTCGATCGCGCGTAATTGGTCCAATTTTAGCAAATTGCCAATGGCTATCCCGCCGCGCGCGCAGTTTATCTTGTGCGAAAAATCCGAAAAATTACCAAAATCGAATTTGTTACGATAACGTGGCGAGTTTTAATTATACTTCCGAATATATATAGTAAATTTATTGCACTTTTATGATCAAAAGCTTACACTCCGCTTGATGATATAATCATGAAGCCGAGTTATTACGCTTTTTTATGGATGGCCCGACGACCTCGCTTAATAATGCCCGTCGCAAGTTTGTTCAGAACTGCCGCTTGTTTCTCCTGGAGGAAACAAAGTGAGGTGAGAGAGAGTCTCGTCAGGAAACCCCGTCTCGTTTGTAACACAGGAGAATGCATAACATCGTGCTCGTGCTTTTCAACTAATTTCTTGACTTATACCCTGTGACGGACTCGAGTATCAATGTCGGATAGTGACAACTACAGTGTGAGGAATTATCTTTAGTAGGTATATAAGTATAATTTCCGGAGAATTATCTATGACATATACACAAAGATAAATCTGACTCGCTAGATTGCTTTATGATTTTCTATCTGTCACTTTAAAACGCCTCGCTAATAAATCGCCCTAATTGATATGGGAAAAACGATCACCAAAAAGCGATTGCTTATCCGATATTCGCTCTGCAATAATTTTGGAGCTATAACGGATAACTTTCACTTTAACTCTATATACTTTGTGATTTGAAAAGAATGTGAGATAATTATCGCGATTGTAATGCGACATAATGCGATTGGTAGATGACAGTAGTGAAACTGAACAACACAATCATTTATTCCTATATCGTGGTATTTGCGCATTATTTTATTATAAATTTATTAAAAATTGCGTTTTTTATTCTTGCGGATTTTATTCGCGCTATAAAGTTTTTGCGGATTTAAAATTATGAGAGTTTCGGAGAGTTTTTACGTAAAATCGCATTGCCCGTCGTCATAGTTTCCGGATTCCAGGCAGCCAGGCAGAATCTTCTTTCCCGCGCAGCGGGATGGATTTTCTCCGCGTAAAATTCTAAAGTAATTTTAGACGCTTCAGCCACCGTTCTCGCGCATCCGCGGCTCCGGTCCGCCACCGATTGTTCCATCGATCGGCCCGTGGATTTGAAATTTTCGAGGTGACGACGGCTGACTAAATTGAGCGAGCTCGCGCGATGGCGCGTTTCGAAATCAGGATTTCTCAAGCGCGAAATGGACGCTAATTGAAATGTCTGGGCGTTTAAGGCACAGATTATCCCTCCGCGACGGTTTGCAGGGATGACGCTGGAAGTATATAACGTTATGAAAGGTGTAAAGTGAAGACATTACATTGCCGGGCAATTACGCTGTAATAACATAACGTTATTAAATAGGCCAAGGACGAAATTCCGAAATTATAATGTAATATCCACTGCCGGATTCGACTGCCGCTTAATCGCGTTTAACTTGTTTATTAAGCGTTTAAAGAGAAAGCGTCTGCAGGTGAACGGTGATTCGAAACGAATAACACCAAGAGATTAAAATAAAACATACACAGAGAGAATTTTTTTACAAACTTGGGACAACTTGGCAACTAAGGAATTTTTAAAATATACAAAAGACATTTTACAAACAACGTGATAAAAATTACCAAGCAGATTGGTAAATTTTGAAAAATTATTGAAATTTCCTAGATATATTTTAATAAAATTAATCAAACATATTTTATATTTTAATATAATAGATATTAATATTTTTTATTATGGTGGATATATTAATCAGAATAGCTTGCATAAAATTCTTGGTGGAATATGTTGTCCCACAACTACCATGATTTCAGGGTAAATTTTAGGAGAAAATTCTCTCCGTGTATCTTGCTCGAAATAACTTTCCTAAATATCTATTTATATTTGGATTGAAATTTTTGTGTCACGCGCAGGCTCGCAATACTGCTGTTGCAGATTTGCTTTGTAAATAATTGCCGAGTGGTTTTCGCAAATTGCTCTCAATTGTTGAGCGGTAATTAGAAGTTTATGCTATTTACCCCGGTTGCATAGCTATTAACGAATATTGGATTAGATTCGCGGTGTTGATTTTCGGCCGTAGCCCGGTCCGATGTAATCGTTTTCGCGCTTTAATCGCGACGGAATCGATTATCGCGTCGTACAGCACGTGCGAAATACGGTAACGGCGCATGGGTTGTGATAGTTATTTTCTATGCGAGTGTGCCATGTGCTGCGCCAGCCGAATACCTTAATATCGGTTGCCATCTGGAAAGTTACATGCCACATTTTGCAAATTGCATCGGAAGTGGAAGAGATAAGGCACGCGTATTCATTGGCGATCCACGTAGACGGGCCAATTAAAATTGGCGACCCGCTAATTACAAATTTAAAAAACGAAGCGATGAATTATTTAGATTAAATTTGATATGATGAACATGTTAAAAAAACGAAATAATTATTTTTACGTCCATGCGTTATTTGACATGGAATATATTGATTTTTTATTTTTTTTCTTCGCAAATGCTCACAATAAAATTGTAACTATTAAATAAGTAAGTAATATACATTCTTTTTTTATAGAAACAATTCAAGCCATCTTACAATTAGTTTGACACGCGATATTTCGGTAAAAGGTCGCACGAATAGTGATAAATGTCGTCACCGGGGGAAGAAAATAGAAAAGCGATGCGATTAATTGAACGTAACACGAGTAATTTGATTTCAATTAGCAAGGGCGGCGCGCGGACATCGTGATATTTTCTGTCGCGAGTTTAATTGCTTCCCGAACGCGTTGGCTACATGTTAATTAAAATACTTTTTAGCTGACCCAAGAGCTGAACCGACCGGCGTGATGCCTCCGTTAATCTTTTTACCGGGCGAATGAGCGCGTTTCTATTTTTTTGTACGCGGCGAGTGTGCGAAACTTCGCGACGATGAAGCGGTGTGGATGAGTGTACGGAACGATAATTAATTAAGTGTACGAAAATGCTGTGGCAGTCTCAAAGTAGCCTGACGTTACCTATTGCCCGCGCAGAACGAATTCGTAGAAAGAAAGCGACTATGATGAACGAGCTGCCGCGGCAAGAAGCGCTTACCTGCAGACAGTTTGTTTGTTGTTACTTTCATAACGTCGTCCTGTTGTTGAGATTATACGTTTGTACGTTTAATTTAACGTGAAATATACGTGGGTTAATTAGGGCTGCCAAGAATTCGCGAACGCGCGACCGATGATAAATTATGATTGACGTAATGGGGTGGACTTTATGAGATCACGAAGCGAGCGACGTATTTCTATATTTATTTTACTCTTGTTCGCGTCGTGTCTATTTTTCCTATACACATGTATTCTTCATGATTATGCAAATTTTTAACGGCTCTTACGGTCTTTTAACTGCGCCGTGATATACAACGCGTATAACGCAGATAATATCGTGTTTGTTTTATTTCTTTACGATCTATCTCGAGTGTAGAAAATGGTAAAATAGAGTGAAATTGAATCACTTAAAATCCATAAATAATATTTACTGACGTGTCGTAATATAAGGAGAATTCCTTGTATGATTTCTTTATGCTAACCGGATTATGATCAACGGATTTGCCCCTCGGATTATCTAACTTTATTAGATAAGCATGATAGATAAGCCGCGATTAAGTTTACATTTAGCCATGATTTTCATAATGTTTGATATTATTAATTGCGATGTTATGTAATTAAATTATAACTCTAATGTATCATTTACGCTAAACTGTAGTATCATAATTATATATTATCGACGCTCATAATTGATGCCATTTAACATAAGCTATTTTACGTATTACAAAATGTCACGTGTTTGTTCGGCTTTATAATTACATAAATGTATCACATAGATCCATCCAAGAAATGCATTCAAGTATGCACTCGAAATAACTTGTTTCTTTACATGATATTACGAAAATAACTGCATAATGCTAAATTAATTTATCAAAAGGACCCCGCAACGGTCATGGGGGGTTTTGGCTCCCAGTCAAATTTAACAATAATGTAGGATAATGTAGTTCATATCATGCTGATAAAAAGTGTCTATAGGCACCAAGCCCAATAATGGACAGTTTCCGAGATATAAGACATTAAAGAGTGAAAAAATGAGGGTTTCAGGTTTCAGCTAATGGCAGTTTGCAACAGGCTGAATGCCATGCTTTCACTAAAACATTTACTTGATTGCTGGATGAATTATACTTATGCACAGTATGCGTGTTCACATAGTCAAGTCAATAATCAAACCATACGTAATATAATGTCATTGCATCGAATGACATGTATGCAACATATATAGCAAGCAAGAATCATTTACTTATTTAATGTTAATTTTTGCAATGTATGAAAAGTACAATATAATATTACTAAACCGACTTGTAAATTACAGTTATAATTATAATTATAATTGGCATTCAGCCTGTTGCAAACTGCCATTAACTGAAACCTGAAACCCTCATTTTTCCACTCTTTAATGCCTTATATCTCGGAAACTGTCCATTTTTGGGCTTGGTGTCTATGGACACTTTTTATCAGCATGTTATGAACTACATTATCCTACATTATTGTCAAATTTGACTGAGAGCCAAAACCCCCCATGACCGTTGCGGGGTCCTTTACATAATTTTACGGGAACAATAACGATTTCTTAATATCTTTATTATACGTATCACATTCTTTATGTATTGCTAAAATGCTACAAGTCTGTTTCATGGATATAATGCAGAATTAGGTTAATTTCCTAGTCGGTACGCGAGCATTACTATCACAGCATAATTAACCGTGCAAGATTATGACAAGTTCATTCTATATTTGTATTGTTCATCTGCCAGACTCGAGGTCGAAGGTTAACAAGACATGCCAGTGCCGTTCCATAAGCTATTACGGCGTCTTGCTTAATAATCATCTCAAAATCACGTTGGACAAACGATCCAACTTTGAAGCTCTCTTGAGAAATCTGTCATAATCTCATGCGGGCACATCCTTGACGGTTTATCTCGGGCTATATAATTATGGATTCTTTAGAGTGATACGCGAATATATAGACGCGGGCTAGGTACTACAATTTTATCCCCTGCTCGCATATACAGAGCGTACCAAGAAAATACACTAAATATAAAACTGACTTATACTCGAATATTCACGACACTTTATCAAAAGCACATTATTAAGAAAATATTTAATGCATCTTTTAGAAATCTTTATCGCTCTTAATAAAATCATAGATCGAGGTGATCAGAAACTAAATCGCCGTCCGGAATCTTTATATGCACCTTAATTCGCCGCTGCTTGTAATTCGAACAGTATTCAATATTCATTGCTCCAGGCGGTAAACATTGTTTTTTTCTGGATATACAGCGTCCAATAGCCGCGACATAAGGGGAATTTGCGCGACTTCTCTGGTACACCCCGTGCACCTCAGCTTTGTCGTGCTTACGAGCCAACCGTTGAGAAGTAGCGTTGAGTGGCCGCGATAAATATTCATGCCGGCGGGTCATGCTTCACTAGACACGTTCATCTTTCTCTCCCTGCGTGTACCTTCACAGCGGGTTTACTTACACCGTCGCGATATGGCAGAGAGAGAGAGAGAGAGAGAGAGAGAGAGAGAGAGAGAGAGAGACGGAAAGACGAGGCATGCACGAGGAACGAGCAGTCCCGCTGCCGGTTATAACGCGCGCGGTATAGACGATGCTGATGACGCTGACGCTTCTTGAGGCCGTCCAGAACAAACACATCTCCGATTTCGCGTACATGCACGCGTACATGCGTGCGGCAACGACATTGTTTGTGTGGAGTACCGGTATGTACATACACACCGCGGCTCACAGCGTCCTCCTGCGCGCGGGAAAGCGTATGCATCCGTCCGGTGGAGACAAACGGGTACTATATATATTCAGGTTCCGGATGGTCATAGAAAATAAGCTGTCATACTTTCTCGAAATCCTGGGGAGCTCCGACCGTCGGTGTTATCGATCGGCGGTTTACGGTTTGATAGCGCGGTTTGGGAGATTAAGGTGATGTACCGAAATAAGTTGACGCTGGCAGTGAGTAAGTTTTCGATAAGAGAAATGGAAACGTTGCCGGGGAGAACGGCGGAATCTCACGGTTTAGAAATATCGTTCGTGTTTCCCCAGACAAAAAAGTTTGCGCGAGCTTTTTGGAAGATTCATCAGTTCTTCAAAGTATTATCCGACGTCTGTACAAGTGAGGCGGAAATGTACATCACAAATCATTTCTCAAAATTTCTGGAAGGTAGAGAAGTTTTGTGAAAATAATGTATCTATGAAAATTTTATGATATTGAGAATTATATTTGTTTGTGCTAGTTATTAGGTCTCTAATGAGAAGAAGTGATATTTGAAGAATGTATGACAATGGATCGGTAGCATCGTTATTGCCAGAATTTCTGCCAACCGCGCATATTCGACAACACAGTATATTTCATAATTCACGGAACAATCCTTTAGTGACGCTAATTGGCGGTCCAATTCTCCCCACCAGCTTCGTGCATAAAATACATCGAAAATTCCGCTTATCTGCCGTATGCCGAAATCTATCTCGTATCGATCTCGTTTTCGAGCTGAATAAATCCACGAATTACCACGAATATATTAATGCAGTCTACGTATTTTTTATCTTTAATTTGTATCATTTGGCACAATATTCTATAATTAATAATTATTTTTCTGTAAAAATTAGTTGATCGATAACCCAGACAGCGTTAGGAATTTATTAAAATTTGTCTTGATGTTGAGGATTGTTGATACCAAAATAGCGTGTTTTAATTTTTTTATATTAACGAATAATTTGATGTAAATGATTGATAATCGGGAAAGAAACCTTCGCAGTTGCAAAGATAGAAAATTCCAATTAATCAACAAATTACATTAAGTAAACGGTTCAAATTCCATATTTTGCACAAATCATGTTAAAGAAGTGGTATATTCTGCTGTCTTCGATGTCATAATTATTAACGAATATAAGAGATCACGATAGATGTCATATCAAAATAGATCACCATCGAGATCATCATATTATATTTGCTAGCTGAATAAGCTTTGCTTAATAACGTTTCTACTAATATAAGAACTTCGTACTTTAAATCTTTGCAAGATAAAATTTAGCTAAAATTTCTTAAGATTACGAATTATGAGTTATATTTTATAAAAGAGACAAAAATGTTTTATTATACATTTTACATTTTTTTATTTAATTTATCTGTCTATTAATCTGTCATAAAATTATATCTTGCATGAAGTTTTTGTTGAAGAAAGATTAATTGAATTTAATCAACGAAATTTATTTAAGTATTTTCTGATACAAATGAAGCATTCTATATATTCCATTAACCCAGTCAGCAAACAGTTTGTCGGTTACGCTAACTGGTGGTTCAATAACAATCTCTCTTCGTGATGATTTCAGGGAGGATGGTAACGGGATTTTAGCGGTGCTACACGGCGAGCGAAAAGGCATATTTGATGCGCATTTACAAAGACTATCGTCCGCGAACGGCGCGTACGGTAGTTTGCGTGCGGCAAACCGACCAGCCAGCACGCATGTTCATACACGAGCGCATCGCACACGCACATACGCATACACACCCTTCGTGATGGCCGACATTGTCAGCTTTTACCCCAGTTCGGGAATCGAATTGAATTTTGGATATCCCGGGTAGAGCGCGCGCATTTTAAGTATTATTTATTCTGCACAGTGGAACACCGTAATATGATCAGGGTCTATTACAGTGCGGATATTCATTTATTTACAAGTTGTCTGGCTGAAAGGCAATTTGGTAGCTATTAAACGTGGCAAATCGCTTTCACGAGTTTTTCATCGGATTAGGTAAATACCTACCGATATTCTATGTGACGCGTTCCGAGATGGATAGAAAGAAATAGAAGGGTGGAGAAGAGGAAAGAGAGAGAGAGAGAGAGAGGGGGGGGGACAGAGAATTTCTTTTGTAATGTCGAATACGAATGGGTGCACAGAAGAGTTAGCCCGATATTCCGTTCCGTTGCGCTTAGGTAATTACGCAGGGATCTTGTTTCTGGCGTCGCGCGAGTTTGTCGCGAGAATGAGTTAACGAACTTGTTTTTCGATTCGCGTCGAGGGACGTGTCATCGAGTCTTCTGTCGTTGATTCAATAACGGAGCACGTAGGGTGAACGCCCTCTCTCGCAGCGCACGACCCCTTCGAAGCCTCGAAACCATTTGTCCTCGGGAAATAAAGTCTCATAACGAAGTATAACGCCTTCGTGGATTATGATTGTCGTGACGGTGAAATCGAATCGCAATGTTATTTGTGGAATTACGGAAAGTTATAAGTATCAAAGTATCTCGACGCACTATGGAGTGATCCATAAAAATTACCATATGAATATCATTATGCCATATTAACAATCTAACTCTCGCATCTTACAGAGATTCCTAAGTAGCAGAATAACGTTAAAAAATGACATAGTAACGTCTAATAAATTAAAATAGACGTCACTAGGTATGTCGTCTTTTGACGTTACTTGGGTTGTATATTTCAAATCTGACTACGTGATCAGCCAAGCGTTAATAGAACGCGTAACAATCAATTAGCATTGCTGTGTCGTAGGAATAGTTAACAAAGAGCATGAGCTCTCTCGCGAATAATTCAGTTTCAGGTAGCAGACCTGATGGATGTCTTTAAACCTGCAACTATGATAATGCGATTCCATTAGCCTAATGCGCCAGGTGTATCGTAGCTCGCGCAAATGTGCCTTCGACCAAATTCATTTGCCATTTGACGAGCCGTGCTGTGTGCGTCCTGTGCAACGCTGCGCGTGCGATGTACCGTAGGAGCTCGTCGAACAAGAGAAGCCCCCCCGATCGTTGATCCGAGTTAGATCGTTGCTGCGGAACATCAATGGGGCGTTAATTCATCGAATCCTCCCGCCCGTGCATGCCCGTGACGTCGTTAACGTCGGCGTACCGTGACGATTTCACGAGGAAGAACAACGCGCCGTTACTGCCGCGGGAATTCATCCGTTAATCATCGTCAGGACTCAAAACTCGACTCTCTTGGGTGGGATCTGCCGGGGACATTTCTCCATTCTGCGCTTAATCCCGCCCGACGACGCCGTTGTAAAATGAACAATGTAACGTGTCTTTACTTCTCGTTAAGCACAAACGAACAGACGCGACATTTGCAGCACGTGAAATTTATTACTATCTTTGATGTCTCGCCGAGAAACGTGTCATAATTTAGAAACAGATGTGCTTTATGATTTCATAAAGATTGCAATTGCACGGAAAGAACGGTTTTGCTGAAGTATCTAAAAATTTAGTTAGATACAGATCTGAAAATAATTTTGTTGCACCATCAAAATAATTATAGTAGATCGCTGAAGTATGATAATAATGCTGTAAAAAATTTTGACATTTTAGCAGTTTCAGTTTGAGTGTTCTACGTAATTATTTTGATGGTCCAATAAAATTATTTTCAGATCTGTATCTAGCTAAATTTTTAGATACTTCAGCAAAACCGTTCTTTCCGTGTGGAAATGTAATATTCTTATAACTATAATTATATATTATATCGTTCTTAAATTTTCGTTAGCATTCTTGAAATAATTACACGAAGATGTATATCTATTAATTAAATAATATCGAGCTCAACGCAGAAACGCTGGATGCTTTGCACAATTGTAACAACAGTTTATTGTTCGCAATATAAGTGATAGAACATCGTGTATTAACGCGATGGATATCACAGAGAGAACAATTGGTCGAAATTGTTCGTCATTTTTTCTACCTTCTCGTGACAGCTACGTGTCGTTATGGTCGGTACAATTCCGTGATATTCGCGCGAATTGAATCGACGAGTTACCATTCATGACATTTTAAAAGCTCGTTCGAGGATACGGCACGTTAAAAGGACTGTAAAATCGGACGCACGTCGGCACGCATCCGCGGGCGCGCCGATAATCCGAAAAGGCGAAAACGTGACATCCGAAACCCCCGGCGCGGCGTGTGCAGATATCTCAATTTCAAGTCCAACAACGCGTACATCAGTCTGTACTTTGTTTTCATTCACGGTGCACGATTATGCATTCGTAATCCAATCGGCGGTCTTATCGTCGTAAATCCGAGTTGCCGGGCTCTATCATCGTTTCAGGTAGTACCGCGTGCCATTAAACTTGCGACGAGAAGCAGTTAAAACGGCGACCGAGGAAAGCATAAAAGGCGTGTGTGTGCGCAAGATAGTATTACCTAACACATGTTTTATATGAGAGGTCTATACTTTGTACAATTTTAACTTTTAATTCGTTTTTTGTAATAATTTAATTTATTATCAAATTATTTAAAATATTACAATCATTGAAAATTAATTGAATTGAAATTGTTTGAATTATAGAACATAAAGGCACACATATCAGAACATGTCCATCTGTCAATCGGTTAGTTATTCTCAATTAAATAATCTTTTAAAAAAATGATATGTGAGATCTGTTTAATTTAAATGTTATTAATGCTAAAATTTGAAAGATAAATAAGTTTATAGAAGAAGTATCAAGGGACATTGTTACACTTTAAAGTCCTTATTTTTGACAACTTGAAGTTTTATATTTGCGTATTCTATGTTGTGAAAATGTCTGATTTTTATATTTTACTTTATATTTTTTTTTTTACATTTTGCTTTCTATTTTACGAAATGTTATCAATATCCAATTCATATATTACAAACGATAAGGATAGGTCAGACAATGTTCAGATATATCAAGCAGTATAAAATAAATCGAATTATATATTTCGAATATTTTGAATTAGTTTTTAATTAAGACGTCATTGAAGTGAGCTTGAATAGTATTAGATACCGAATCGTATCATTTGCACATTCCTTATATGTGACTTTAAAGCTGGTTTTATGACTGTGGGTTCGTCGTCAAGCGATGCAAGCAATGAAACGCTTGGGAAATTGACGAAATCGTAAAATCAGTTCGTCGATCGTAAAAGTCGAAATCTAGGCAGTACTCACTAAACTGTGATAGCTGAGAGAGGGAGAGGGAGGGAGGGAAAGAGAGGGAGAGGGAGGGCGAGAGAGAGAGAGAGAGAGAGAGAGAGAGAGAGAGCGAGAGAGTTGAAGAAAAGAGAAAAAGACTAGGGCACCGCCAATGATACCGACTGCCGAGGAGTCTAATGGATCTTTAGAAGCAAAAAGCAGGAAAAAAGAGCAGAGGAAAATCGACCACTTACGAGCGGCGAAGCATTTCGCCCCCGTCATTTACAGCCACTCAAAAATTTCCGAGTTTCCAGTAAATTATTCTCCCGCTGCTATATGATGCGCTCGTTTCGTGTGACGCGATCTGTAAAGCGTAAATGTTTGTTAATAGCTTTCACTTGCCACTTGCAGAGAATTGTATATGGTGAACATCAGTATGAATAATTCGATAATACACGCGCTTAATGTCGGAATAATACGGCGAGTATCGGAAAGCAATCGATCATTCGTCACCGCTACGGTAAATTTTTCAGATATATAATCGATACTTCGGGCCGTGGAATATATTTATTTTTTACTTACAGTTTGCCAAGTTATGTCATGCAAATTACGATCGTCTTCATATAGTACGTGTAAGTGTAGATATTTTTCATTCCTGAGATATATGAATTTATATTCTCAAAAGCGTGCTTTATCGAAATATTCAATCGGCTCAATATATCTATGCACGAAAATACATTTTTAGCGGAATAACCATTCTAGAAAGTAGTCTTCTTATTAATACAAAATTGTATGAAATTACTATACATTCATAACAGTAGAGAACGCCAATAAATATGCCCAACGTAGTAGATACTTCGATTTTCTTTTACGCGATTTCTTCGATTACGATCGGTTTTCCTACCGCGAAATCATAAAACTACATTTACGAGTTTTTTCGACTTTATATGGAAAGCTATATAAAAAATATTCTTTAAGTTAGTGTTTGACGCTCGTAACAAAAGATATTTCTTATCGTTATTTCTTATCCTTTGCACATATAGAAACATTTTTCGTTACTTTACACTCAATAGCTAAATATTGCTTAACTTCTTCTCTGTATTACAAAGCAAAAAAATGTTTTACGATTAATTTAATTTAATAATAATAATTAATAATTAACTTTAGTAAAATGACTCCAATAATAATAGAACTTCTATATGTCCAAACACCGGTCTTTCAGCGTTAAAACTTGTGTTTTAATTATAATGTAATATTCCGAGTTGCTTTGAAGCACATATTCATTGCTTTAAAAGCAGACCTTAGAAAGCATCTCTACTAAAATATACTATGTTAAGAACCTAAGAAGCTATGTTAAGAAAAATATACATAAAGTAGCAGATCTGAAAGACTGGGAAAGTACAAGAGCGAATGAAAAAACAAATTATTGTTACAATTTTTATTTTTTTGCATTCACGGCACATTATGTGACAACATTTATAAATTACACTTTTTTATTTAAATTAATTAATATAATTATTTAATCCTGAGAAACAGATTATCCGAACTTCAATTCTCGACTTATAAAATAGAGATTCTATTACATAAACAATTTGACATAAATTAAATTAAAGCACATAGATTATAAAATTAAAATTACATTTTGATTTTTTAAATTAAATGTTTTGTTGAAGAAACTTGTTAATATTCATTCGATCATACGCTGCTGAACGATCGACTCATCTTTGTAGTCGTTTTTTTAAGTAGGTAGTCGATAGCAAAGTTCGGAGCGCGTTCGTCGGCGACGAATATGGTTCCATCATCTCAAAAAGGAAGTTTCATATCCGATGTGGTCATGTTTCGATCCCAACGTGTTTCGCGAGATAGCCTTTGCAAGGATGAAAACTCAATGTTCACAAAGAAGGTCAGCTTGTCGTTCATAGCGTAACTCCGATACAATCGATCGGCCGGCAGACCCGATGATATTTATCTGTAGTTACTGCAAATGGAAGCAGACCTTCGGTAGCCATGCAACATTTTAGAATCGCGATTGCAATTACAAAATGTAATAGGGTCACGCCTGATGCTGAGATTACACGAGTCTAGTTTTATCGTGGTTTTATCGTTGACAAATAGCGCACGTGTCTTTATAAGTAATTTTCATTATCGCATTTGCCACTGAATACTCCGTATATCTATACAAATGTCTGACTTCAATTTACATCCACAGAAACTTTATTTTTGTGACAAAAACTTTATTCTTTAATTATCAAATTATTTAATATTTGAAAGCAAAAGGATACGATAAGTGCCGGTCTCTCAACGAACGTACGAGAAATAGACGGGCTTTTAAAAAGCGATTAACATTCGAGATCCCCTGCACACTCGCATCCTCGATACCACGATCGATAACCACGCGTCTACATTGGCGCGATGTCTCGTCGAAAGCATTTAGCGATATCCCGAAGGACACAGAAAAAAAGAGAAGTGTACGGCAGCAAAGAGCCAAGTGAGCGAATAAAGGGAGTACTTTGCATTTAACTGTTCCGCGAGGTAGTAGAGTTTTGATCGGCGACGGGGAAGCCAGAGCGTAACGATGGCTGCTGCGGCGCTCTCTAATCGTCCGCAAGCCGCTTAACCCCCTGTTACCCTCGCCTACTCCGTGCAACCCGCTCCGGTTTCGGTACCGACCGCTCGACGGTCCGTACACTCGTTTCTCCATCAGCCTCCAGCAACAGTCAGTAGCTACTACCATTGCCAACGTGTACTACCGCTGCCGGCATTTTCGTCCCTCACCCCCTGACCTGTATCTCCCTCGTGAGCTAACCGTGATTCCCGAGGCCACTCCGTCGATTCGCAATAAGTGA
This sequence comes from Temnothorax longispinosus, assembly GCF_030848805.1. Lineage (NCBI taxonomy): Eukaryota > Metazoa > Arthropoda > Insecta > Hymenoptera > Formicidae > Temnothorax > Temnothorax longispinosus. The sequence continues at coordinate 9,774,378 of NC_092359.1, read as the reverse complement.
GACTAGGCTACCGCCGATGAGGCTTCCCAAGACACAAATCACGCTTCTCCTGAATCGATAATTACGTAACCAATGCCATCGACGGGAAGATAGTTTTCAATCATTATATGATTATAACCGTTACGTAATTTTATCCGTAACGACAAATCAAAAATCTTCGCTATAGTTTACTCTTTTTAATTAATTAATTTCTCGTTTATCCAAGTAGAAAACATTAAATTCTTTCAAAATATTTTAATAAGTATATTTATAAAATCTGATACGCTTATTTTAAATACTCCAAAAATTCAATATTTTTTAAATAAATGAGAAATTACTTTAATAATCGAGAGATGTACTAATCTCTCGATTTTTCTATCTCTAAGAACTTTTGCTTTAATAAAGAAAAGTTGAAAATGTCTTTTAAATTCATTCCGAAGTTTCACAGTTATTATGGATTTTATTGAGAAAATCGTTATTAATTTGAGATGAAAATTGTACTTTTCTATGACTTGGAAAATTTCTCTAGATTAAAAGACTTGAAAAGACTTGCCGCTTATTTGATGAAGTAGAATTTCTTTTTAATTTAAAAATTTGAAAGAGTATGGGAATCCGGGCTAGATAATGATGTTTCGGAAAAAGTATCTTCGATTATTTTCATCTTCTAACACCTTTCAATATTTTATCTTCTTCTTTAATAGAGATAATATACAAGTAAATAATTTTACAATACATTTTTCTTTCTTTTATTCATATTTTTCATCTCTTGCAGTTATTGGAACATAATATAAGCATTCTGTACAAATAATATAAATTGACAAACTTTTTGTGCTACGAGTTTCACAATTAATTGAAATATTACTTATTTCTTTCTCCGTCACGCTCTTATTGCAATGAGATATCTCGAAATGTATTTTCAAATTTCTTGCATTTATATTCACCTTCATTAATTTACATGAAATCGCGTAGCCATCGGAATTTTCATCGTGACATCGTTATCGCGATATTGCTTGTGCTCGAATCTAAACGCGACAACGGTTGAAGAGTCTCTAAATGGCGCACACTTGAAACGAATCCGCCTTGAGGCGGAATAAAACCAGGGACAATTTTTTCTCGGCGTAGAGAGAAAACGCGGCGGCCAGGCCGAAAACGTCAATAGAAAAGGGGGCCACCAGTATTCGCTACCGCGAGCGCATGGCATTTATTTTAATTTCACGATCGTAACCCGGATATCAGAAATTCCGTTTTACCGTCGCGATCTAAACGAAGCGAGTAAATTACTCTCGGTTCATCGAGGAAGCGCCAGGGGTTAAGCCGCTGGACGCGGAACTGCTTTACAAATCCGCCTCGTTACTTACCACAAGCCGGTTCGCTCCGCCGTATGCATTATTCATTCCTCGTCTTCTTCTCTCGCGCCGTATATTTTATTTCGATCGAGCCCGATCGCGCTCGATAGCGTGCTTTCTAATCCGATAAAGTGTGCGACACATTTCACCCGCAACTTGTCACCGAGAACCGCGACACGCTTCGTTGATTCGGTAACGAGATGGAAGTTGTACTACTTCCAGCTATCACACATATCTACGATCGCGAGTAGGTACTTGGAATGATTTTTTTTCTACAAAGAAATTGATATTTTCTTATGAATTTGTCTTTGAATCAGTCAAAGTTTATTAATGCATTGTACACTATCGAATATTTTGAGGGTATCAAATTGATATATTTTTTATGATTGTAACGGAATTGTGTATTTCTTATAAAAATTACTTTAAAAAAAGAATTTTAGCAACGAAATTTGTCATTAAAATTCAATTTGTGAAGTTCTTATCTATTTTAAATAGTTATGGATTACGTAATAAATACTTTATTTTATATATATATATATATATATATATATAACAATCCTAATTTAAGATTATTTAATTTTTTAATTTATTGAGAGCTATTGTTATTAACAATCATCTCTCGACCTACTTGCACATGCTTTTATACTAATTGTATAGTGTAAGATGTGTTGAAAATAGACTCCGCAAATTACTAATGTTCTAATAACGATATAAGAAAATTAATGCACAAAAAATACAGTTTTCTGATGTATTTAAAGCATGGATATGCGTATACTACCGCTCATTTCTAGGATTCTTTTTAGAGAACGAAATGATTTTCTTTCGAGAAAACTCGTATAACAGTGTGTATAAATTATTCCGTCTCGTACATATCGCGCGCATGCGAGGAACCGGAGATTTTCTATTTCCTCATGTATTTGCTCTATTTCTGTCTAAGAGTACAATCTCATGATTTTGTCTGGAAGTGCCTCATATCCGGAGTAAATACCAGTCATTTCCACTTTCCTTCAGAAAACGAGCATCTTATTTATATTTCATTCATTGTTTGCTCCGCAAAAATGCGTGAACTACCGTATTTACCGCCGTGCACTATATATTGCGAACACGTAACAGATTATGCCTGAACTTCGTTTTTCCTAAATTGAAGGTTTCTATGCGATTGCATTTATCTTGAAGTTTAACGCTGGAAATCTGTCAGCCCTTTTTTATCGAACAATAGAATAGAAATTTAGCTAAAGCTGTCAGCGCAGTTTCTAAAGACTTTCGAGCAAGCCGCTCGAAGCTGTGTTCTCTTAAAATTCATTGAAGCTTCGCGAAACTTTTCCAAAAGTTTCCGCCTAGGCGGTTCTGTAGCGTGTATCAGCTATAGGAGAAAACAGAATACGTAACATTTATGTAAATGCCAGTCCGCGCTTGTTTCTGTCCACATTCCTTTTACAGCGAAGAAGTTTCCTTTAATTGTAGACACCATGTAAATTTACAGTGCATACGTACAACGCTGATGTATTGCAGAATAAAAATAAAATTTTAATTAAATTAAAGCACTTACAATATTATATTGTTGACAAACAAGTTAAGAACATAAATTCGAGAAATTTATTTTAAATGTATCAAGACCTTTTCTTTACTTCAAACGTCGCAATATCTGCAAATTCACAATTTTCTAGTCACTATGCACGTACGAGCGTATCCTGTTTTTGGCAAAATATAGCGTATCCCGCTTTCTGTGGATGGTAATAAATTAATAGTAGAGTTATTAAGTTATGAATTAGCTCGAACTGCATAGAGCTTCTAATGCGATTCTGACCATGAATTATATAGAATTGTATTAGCCGGATATTTAAACTGCTTTGCATAAATTCATTACCCCACGTAACCGCGTTGGATTCAATTTACGCCCACGCTACAACACAAAGGAAATGTCTCGCAGCGATGTCAAAGTTTATACCCGATTCGAAACTAGCGTTGTATAGGTGTATATAGCGTATATATAATATAGCTAGATAGATAGAAAGAGAGAGAGAGAGGGAGGGAGAGAGGGAGAGAGAGAGAGAGAGATTGACCACGATTACGATTGTACGAAGTGCTCGAGTTCCGCTACAGCAATAAAATTCCAATTATTTAAATGGCGATTTTAAAACATTGGCATTTAATTAATTAAAACACTATGTGGATTTATTATTTGTTCTATAATCTTTAGAAATATTGGAGACTTTATTATTTTACAACTATCACAGTTGAATATGTAAGATGATGATAATTTTAGATTAATTCATAAAATTATCATCTTTTCCGATTTTATCAATATAATCTTTTTAGAATCATGTGTTCTGGTGTCTGTACGCTTTCGCGCTACCATAAATAAATCTTGTAAAGGAATTATTTTGTAACAAAAACACATGGCACAAATTGTTAGCGCGATGTTACGGAAAATGAAGAAGAGGATAAATTACCTCGCAAAAATTCTGGCTATTTATCGTGATATCATGAGTGAAATTAACTAAGGCTGCGCATTGTGAAAAGGATTTTAGTGAAACTTTTCAAGTAGCTCGATAATACTGCCGGGAGCAAAAATGTTCTTGCAAACTATGCGAATCGACATGAGCGAAGATAGTGGTGGATTGACACGAAGTGCATCGAAGTGTTCGTTGCTCGGGGCATCGAAAGTGAATAGGTAGATGAGAATTGTCGAAGGTTCTCTAGAGGGACGAATTATTCGAGAGTGACGGGTGGGGTGATGAGGAGACTTTGGGGTACGTAATTACGGTGGATTACCGTGGGTGTGCGTTCAGGGGGGGCACCTGGCCCGGGGGGCGTGCCACCCTACAGGGTTATCACCCTCGGGGGGTACGTGCCCGAAAAACGTTCCACGACGACGCACGATATATCTACATATCCTACACCCTACTGGCGGAACTGCATCTCTTCGAACAGGTAAAGATTTGTACAGTAGTCGGAGATGTTATTTGGTGAATCAATATTGTGCGGTATATAAGATATTGAGATAAAAATATTCAGATACCGATATAGCGCTCGGAATATAGACGTAGAAATATAACGGGTTAGAAAAGTATTTTCGTTTACACACCGCATTTAGTTTGAAGTAATTTTACACGAGACAGAAAAACATCGCAGTAAAATACATCGGTATACCTACATTGTTTTTCTCTATACATCTTTGTATTGCACATTGAATAAGGCAGCTTGTATATCAATATACTTTTTTGCGTAAAATTGTCTCAAAAGAAATGGGATGTGCAGGTAAATATCCTTTTTACCCGTTATAGATGTAGAGCTTTTATTAATGATGCTAGAACAGTTGCAGTCAATCATACGAAGCTTTTCTTTCTACGCAGAGACAATGGATATAGAAAATTGCTTTAGATTAATAGCACAATAATTACGTAACAAAAAGAGAGAAATTACGAGTTTAAACCTGTAATAGGTTTTCCTAGGTGTAGGAAAACATTAATAAAGTATGCTTTATAATTGATCGTCAAACCGATCATAATTCAAATTTTAATTTAACATAAAATTTGCCGTCTCTTTTCAGTTTTTACAGTTAATGTAACGTGCGATTTCAATTAACTCGTTGAGATCCGAAACCAGTCATTACAGAGATAAATACCAGGGAGCAAATAGAAGATTCTATACGATTCTCTTTTACCTTCTCTATTCTACGGAAAGGATAAAAGACCGGGCCTCATTACCGGACTTTTGTACGCTTAATACGAATAAATCGTCGCTCTTTTCTCCGCTAAACGAACGACACGGCCATTCGTAAAGCGCCGCTCGAAATCTCAGCGTTTTGAGACTAATTGGCAATTCCTCATTAGAAGTCCCCGTTGGCGGTGCGCACGCGTCACCGACACCTTCTGCATAAGTACGCAGACATTGATTAAGGCCCCCGCCGCCGCCGTCGGCGATTTCCCATTAAATACGTCACACGGAATTCTGAGCAGTGCGGCAGCCGAAACCTCTTGAATTATGCTCGTCCTGCCGATTCCTGGGCGGTATGTACCCTTCGCCCAGGATGTCCCTCGCACTCCCACTCGTGACCGGGAGCTTTCCCTATTCACGGTCGATACGATCCGATAACTGCTCGAGCAGATAAGAATCGCGAGTTAGTTCGGAGTTCGCTGACGAATTCTCAGACTCAGTCACTACCCAATCGCTCGATCAATGAGACGTCAGGGAGATTTAGATCGTTAATTAAATATTTTAATCAAAAATCTAAATCTATTCCTGGAAATGTGTTTTCGACGACACAGTCGATCAATACTAATTCACCGTCCATTGATGAAGGGAAAGGATCTTCTATATATTTTACGGGTCTGTTATATCAAGCGTGAACAGCGGGGATTTTTCCGCAAAAAAATCTCGTTTGTTTTTGCTTCAAGAGAAAAATTATACAATGTTATAATTCGATATAACTACATTAAAACAGATCAGACGTTTCAAAGCAATATTATTCTCGGGGATCGTCCGTGCTCTTAATCTGCGTTCTGTTGATTTTTCCAGTAGAAAAAGAAACTGAGGAATCTATCTCGCCTCTCTCGCAATCGATATCCCACACTCAAACGCGAGTACGAATTGGTCATTTTCCGCTAATTACGGAGACGGGCAATTCCATCAACGTGACAACAGAAAAACTGCATTGTGTTTTACAAATTGATTTTGCCCGCATTATAGTATCACAGTATAATTCCCGCTTATAGAGCGTATAAAGCTATTGGAAACCGCGGATATTACATATAAGAATCACTTGTAAATGTTGCATTCAAGTCACGGTTTTATCGCAGAACGTTGGAATAATTACAAATTAGTATTAATATCATTTTATGCGATATCAGTTATATGTATCGGATGTTACGTATAACATAATACACCAATGGCCGAACGCAATACATTAATTGCAATATGTTAATCAGTGGGTAATATCTCAGTTTGGTGTAATAGGTTGATGAATATAATATCGGACACTCGCGCGGAAACAATAATGTGACTTTTCATGAATTGTTTGCGGGTTCCCATTTGAATTTTACCTTTTTACGTGTAAAGCTGGAGATTATAATTTCGCAACGTTCCGATACGTAAACGGAATTAATAATAAAATTTCATACCATTGAAAATGATAAGGGCTTATTTCCCTGTTTTGATGTGGAGATATTTAATCACGCGGATATTGAATTATTGAAAGTTTGTTATTATTTTCACGACCTTTCTCAATTCGTATCAATTGTAACGATAAATCGTTGTTTCGTCTTTAATAGAACATAGTGCCATATTACATCCAACCTCGTGGAGAATTGGATTAAGATTAACGGTTTAGTTTCGCGGTTCCAATTTAATTCAGATATTCCACGACAGCTCCTGGAATTGATTTAATCGCCGCATTTACGTGGGTAGGAATATTAAGCATAAATTTAGGCACTTATTAGATTCGAGTTAGACACTCGCGAATGGTATTTAACGGGAAAATAACCGTAGTGAGTTTTCGTAACTTCCATTTAATTGAAATAGTGACATCTCGAGAAATGTTATGTTAAATAAAATATATTAAATAAAACTTTGTTAAATTTTACTTAGCGCATAACTGAGTTAATAACAGGAATATTTCATTTGCTAATTAAAAGATAAGCCATGTATTATGCCGCTCATTAGAAAGATTATGCTATCGCGCGGTGTAATTAGCATTCCTCGTATTACTTCGTCGAAAAGTGGATGTCACGTCCGTTGTTCTTTTTTTCTTTTAACTGAATATCAATCTATCGTGAAATTAAAATAATTGCCGATCGACATTAAATGAATGACGTGTAAAGGTCGAACGAGGACGAGCGAATTAATTAAATTGTCGATAAAGCGAAAAGCGAAATCGTGCTATCGTCACGTCGGTTGCGTGTCATTAGTGACGTCCCTGGTTGATTTCATTATCGGACGTATATATCGCATTGTAAATCGCGAAGTGACAAAATGCGCGACGCGTGAGCGAATCGGTGCTAGAATTGCTCGTGGAAATCAGTTCAACGGAAGTGACGTTGTCTTTTTGTCTCGATAATGCAGTTGTACAAAGCATTTCACGATTATAATTTTAATTATAAATTAGTTTTTTTAAATTGTTCGGTATCTGAATTAAAAAGAGACTTTTTTTCTTTAAATATAACTACAATTTTATCTAATATTTAAATATGCACAAATAAATAATTCGTTTTGTATCTCACGTAAGCTTTATGTATTTGCATTTTAAGAAAACTGATTATTTCTTATTAATTTTATACTCGCATATCTTATATTATTATTTATTTTAATTATCTTAAAGCAATCTTAAAAATTGAAAAAGACTGATGATGGTTCTCCTTCATTTTGTACATAACAGAGACATTTCTTTTTCAATCAGATTCTCCAATAAATTTAAAAGAAACTGATTGCTTTATTAAATTTTTATGAAATTCTCCCGTTTTTTATTTAACGATGCAAATTCGAGAAATTCTGCGACCGAATTTTTAATAAGACAAAAAATTCAATAGTATAAGTTTGTCAGGAAACTTTTGAAAATCCAAGCCTTTTAGCACACCTTGTATATGCTGTGTGTTCCGGCTACCATGCACATCGACGTCGCCGGTAAGGCGCATTTGCGTAATTGCACAGTGAACCGCGATAAGAACTTCGGAGCAGCGTCGGATAATGCAAAAACGTTTTGTACTTTGCACTTTTTTTCCGAGCCATCTCCCTGGTGCATCCCTGAACATTTTAATACTTAGCCCGCCACGATGGCGTCCCTACGAGAGCTCCATTAGCAGGAAAAATCTAATCGACATCGGGGATACATTCTTGAGAGATCGCAACGACATTGATACAACTTTGCGATATTGTTGTCTGTCAAGTGCGGTAAAACGAGTCTTTATCAGCCCGTAAGAAGGTACTCGTTATTTGAGTGAATTTTCTTCTTAATCAAATTATACACATCGCAAAAGTTTATGAAGTTTATCAATTATTTTATTTTTAATTTTTGTTTCGCCGCGCCACTCCGAATTGAATGAATATTAAAGTAGAAATATTTATAGTAGTATAATTGTAACGAAAGAAATATGTGTTATAAACTTTAATTAGCATTACGATCTTTCTTTTTTATGATCAACATGTAGAAATAAAATTAATTATTATCGTAATAAATAATTTTAGACATACTATATGCTACATACAAATATTGAGACTAATGTGGGTTAGCTAATTTATATTTTCTATATATCTATATACCTTTTGTACGTCTTCATTTTTTCCACGTTGTTGAATAACATGACTATGCTGCAATGTATATAGGCTGTAGTGAACAATACGACTGGGATACGTGAAAAATATTATTCAGCATCGTAATATTTATTGCCGGCCGTCACTGTTTACCAAGCTCGACGCGTAGCAATTCATAATCTGTGGATTTCGAGGATCGAAGTGCAGGGCAACTCCACGCGTCCCCATCGAGCTTTAAACGAAATTAGCTTCCGCGCAAGCTGCCACCAAGAGCGCCAATTAAACGTTACCAATTCGAACGCGCTCGACGGACGTACGGTCCGTCTGTCGCTGGGTAAGAGCCAGTTTGATCGATGTGCCCAATTTTCCGAAGCGCGTTCTCCGGCGCAAGCGGTATACTCGTCGATATATTTACTCCTCTTTTTCCGAGAGAAAAGCGAGCGCCACGTTCTCCCCTCCTTCTTTTTTTTTCATTACGCGTGTCTCCGCGATGCACACCGGGTGTCACCGGCGTCAATTCGCGCGGAAACTGCAGCTGAAAAATATCTCGCTCTGACCCGTCGATCATCGACCCAGATGGGAATCGAGTCCTGGGCCAGAATCGTTCTCGAGATTGGAGCCTTCAATTCGGGCGTGTCAAAAATTGAAGAGGGTTGGGAAGGGGCTGGAGGATTTGAAAAGGGAGTGCGACCGTCGTTGACAGGCAGACGGTTTCAGATTAAGACAACGCCGCGGCAAACGGAAACGAGAGATATTTCACGGACTTTGTATAGTGTCGTTGCTATTGCATGTTATTTCTCTAGAGAACGTTCTGCTTTCGTATTTTCCTTTATTTTCAAATATTTTCTGACACCTGGATTAAACGAGCGACAGCGACACGTACTTTTGATAATATTTTTATTTCTATTTTTATAATCTCTGTGACAAAGTTGAAAACCTCTTTGTTCGTAAATTATTGCTTTTCTTCATGTTATCCATATCAAAATATAAAATACACCTGTAATAGAGAGTAATACTGTTTGTACGAATCTGAATGGAATGATATTCATATATGCAATATTAAAACATAAACTATTAACATCATCAATTAAACATTAATTACATAATCATTTTATAATAATAACAACTTTATTATTAATGCAAATTGATTGGCTTTCAATTAGTGATTAATTGTGCTAGTTTAAATTGCTTGTAGAAATTACAAATTACGAATTACAAAAATTTGTTATTTCCAATTCTGCAATTTTAGATTAATTGACATTTTATAGATATCATTTTTTTAACATTCGGAAGAGAATTCTGGGATTTTTCTAAAGTTTGCTTAATGAAACTTTTTGTCTAATTTTATATTGATAAGGAATGTGGAATAAAGTAAGGCCAGATTTGCACGTAACTGCAAACCGTGTATACCTGCTTTAAAGGGAACAAAACAAATCCTATTGTTCTTGTCGTGACGCCAGCGAATATTTCTTAATTCACTCGCATCGGCGCCGATTTATTTTCATTGGCGCATGCATTGCATGTCGGCGCCGACGTACTCGTATACCACCGTTGTACATGGAAACTCGTATATAAATCGTTTCTATCCACGCGCAGACTGCAATTCACGTCATCGCGATGACGAAACACCACGAATTCTCTCTTTCTCTCTCTGCCGCGCAAATGCTTCCCATTTCCATAAAAAGAGTCGGATTCCCTAAAATCGAAGTTTTGTATCCCTTTTTTTTTAATTTACATTTCTCCAGAAATATGTGCAATTACTAAATAACCATATTTTAATTGGAGAAATTGTAATGAGAAAAATTACGTGCTAAAATTCTTGATTATATATTTAAGCGTATTAATTTGTATTGATAAAGTTGTTACTTCGAGTCATTCTTGTCACAGATTGAAAATAAAGATGTATATATTTTTGTTATTTTTATAATTTATGGTTTCATAAAAATAACAAAAAATATATACACCTTTTCCAAATAACTGGCACCTTTCCCGTGACGTCCTTTAATCTCGTTCTTAAGGATCTAAGGAGGCATCCTCCTGCTTGTTGCAGGATCTTCAGTCGGAAATAGAAACGCACCGAGACGTTTACGCATCTTTGAACGGTACCGGACGAAAATTATTGAGTTCCCTGGCGAGTCAAGATGACGCTGTTATGCTGCAACGTCGATTGGATGAAATGAACCAGAGATGGCATCATCTGAAAGCAAAGAGCATGGCAATCAGGTAAGAGCTAACATTTTCAATCATTAACATCATTATCGCCAATTGTGCTTTCTGAAATTCATGAAAATAAGGACCATTATAAACTTCTCGTGATGATAGATATGTGCGATATATGATTATTATAAATGATTGTTATTGTAATATTCATTTTGTCTGATATTTTTTAAACGAAAAAAGAATGAACTGCATAAAACAAGCTGTGCTAAAATACATTTAATTTCACAGCTATATCTAACATTTTATAACCTAATAAGAGACAGGATATCTTCTTATTTTACGATATAACAATGAAAACTTTATTTAGATATTCATAAAAGATTCTTATACTGACCTTTCATTCTTTCTTCATTACTTAAAAATCGAAAAAATAAGTGAAAATTGTTATACATAGTATCTTTCAAGAAAACAATATTGTCTATAATTTAACTTTAATAAAATAGAATTTACTTACTCTGGAAATAATAATTATTTTAAACATAATTATATATATGTGTGTATATCATTATTATGCAATCATTGTAGCTTCTTGCTTCCGTGTAATAATAATAGCTTTTAAACAAAAGATACTTACTTTATGCATTTATCATTTAATATATGCATTTTTATGCGATTTTTTTCTTCAAAAATGATCAATATAAAATTAAAAATTGCACAGAAGTATTGTTAAACTGATTTTCATAACAGAGATATTTTTCTTTATACTATCGTAAAAGACAGTTTTCGCGTGTGAAATGGGGTCGTAAATCAACACGTTGAAAAAGGCCAACCGGCTTGGCTTTTTCGGCGAAAGAATAACTTCAAAACGCACAACGTATTCAGTGTAAAAGCGCTAAAATTCATAATATGCCGCGCCTGCGATCTTTTGCACCTCTATAATTCTTGAAAAAAAAAGAGATAGAAGAAAAATTTATGTTTACACGCATTGCATAAATTCACGGAACAGCGAACCGTGCCGGCTATAACACTACAAAGTTTCGGCTTTTGACATGCAAACAATTTCGGACATTCTTCTGCAGGGGGGGAGAGGGTTAGTGAGAGGTATAGGATGAATAGTGGATTAACTATGAGCTTCCGCATTCTCAGCGCACCATTCTGCTTTGACGGCGTTGCAGTTATGCATCATAATAATGTCTACTATGTGCAGCGGGTAAAAATAATCGCGCGTAAAAAGAAATCTGCAGCGGAGGTGAGAATTTCGTTATGGCAACAAATTAACTTGTTCGCTCGATTAAAGAGTAATTGTACATTGGAAAGAATTAATATATATAAAAGTAATAGATATTTTATTAAGTATAGTGGACCACACTTGCGTGCTGTCAAAAATATGATAATTTATATACTAGAAGACAAAATGCGTAAAATGCGCACAGCTTAAGAGCTATTTTCATGTTTCGAAATAGCAAAACATCACGAATGGAATGAAATCGTAAATAATCAATTACAGTAAGTACAGATAAAAGCTTAATGTATCGTCAGATATGTTCCTTTTAATATTTCCTTTTTTTCTTTTTGAAATTCTTTATAGTGATTTAAAAAAAGGATGCTTATTAGCTAATCAAAGGTTACATCAATTGAGAAAGACCAAAAACCATGAAACGTCGTGACAATTATAATTAATAAAGATAGCCAGTTAAGTCGAATAAAAAATCTTTATTGTTGATTATTTACTGGCGAAGTAAAAGTATCTAATTTGCTTTTTGAAAGACTTGATTTTTTAATAATTAAAAAGCATAGTACAGAATCTAAACCCCGTTTTTGTTAGCAAGTTTGCTCAGTTTGCACTGGTTCATAGGAAATCCTCACAGGATTTTCCGGTGGAAACTTCGAGAATTCGTGATCCAATTTAGCCTCAAACGTAGCGTAAACTTCTCTTCGACTGTTCGACTATGCAACCGTGGACGGTTAGGAAGCGCATCGAACTTCCGCGGTAACCATATCCCAGCGCATTGATCTGATAGCAAAGCTGTATAGCTTAACATAATGTTATTTTTACTTGTTTTATATTGCTCATCCAAACGGGACATTGTCGAGCACTAAAAGAGGAAAAATGTCAATAAAATATTACTTTGTCGATCTCGATGCAGCGCTATCTGTATAGAGACATTACAATCCATGAAAAATCTTCTTTCCCTCGAAAAGAAGGAAAAATGTTCGCAAGAAAGCATTTATATCTACATGGATTTGAGACTTTGAAGCATATCGATAGGTCTGTCTGACAGACAAATCCTGCATAGATATGCTCTGATAAAATTACCATCTAACATAAAGAAGAATTGGTGAAACGCGCTCTCTATAAAATACTATATGAAATTCATACTTGAAAAACTTGGCTTATTTTTACGCAGAGCTACGAGATATATTTATGTCTAATTTAACAGATGTTTATATTATTTATGGAAAAATGTATTTGTACTACATACGCTAAACATTTAAATATTTTAATATTTAACGCATTTAATTCATTTAATTTGAATCTAAAATATGTCGCTTTCAACGTAGATTTTCATTTTCGTTATTCAGTTAATTACATATATATAGTTAATCAAATATTTTGAATATGTCCAATACATCGCATGCCACTCTTATCGGTCACTTTTATTAGGCCGTATTATTCGTAATATCCAAACGAATATATCATATACATACTACACATTTATGCAAAATTGTTCGGTTATTAATAATGATCGCGTCACTGATTGGTTAGTTTGGTCCTCATTCCGGAAGGCGTAAATGGGTCAGCCCGCAAAAAAAACCCGGCATCATTGACCGTGCGACCAATCGATCGATTAACGTTTTTGGGAATTTTCACGCGGCAAATCCATTTGCGGAGACTTTACCGTAGTCGGCCGTAATCGGATTCCCTGCGGAAACTTTATAGCGGCGGTGCGCGGTGTGTTAATTCTGGGCCCGAACATCGACTCCGAGATCCGCCGTAAACTTTGCACGGACAACTATGCAACTGCACGTTGTTGAAGGGTATCTGGATATTTCCGAAGAGAAAGTCGGTGGTTTGATGATGTACGCCGGTAGGAGGAAAGTTCTATCGATTTGTCAGTAGAGCGCTGCGCAACTCGCGAACAATTTCGGCCATTTACGCGGAATTTAGCCTAACTGATTTGATTTCTTCATCACAAGCTCGTTATTAAACTCTGCCATTAGAATACCAGATTAAGATGTACTAACGTCGAAGTATGTATCTTATGACGCTTTCAACTGACGACAATAGCCAACGATAATATAATATTAGCGACATCTAATCTTCAGCTTCAACTTCAGCTTCAATACGATTTTAATCAAATCACTGCATTGTTTTCCTACGTTGAAAAAGAAAAGTATTAAAAAAATATAAAAGTCACAATTATAGAAACTGATTTTATTTGTAAAGAAATGTCTCTCGTAAAATATCTTTTTCGAAAGAGGAATTCGTTCACTTTCGTAGAATAGACTGCGTGAAAGAAAATATCGCGGTTCCAACATGGGTCTCAAAATTATAATAACGAAAAATTGTAGATAGAACAACTTGTGTTTTTTATGTTAGATATCTTGCAGCTCTTCCATTTTATTTCGTGAGATAAACATAGGAACAGATACGTATATCGGAAATAGATACAGATAAAGGCGAAATTTTTTTTTAAAGCAGATATCTTTATTTTGTTTAATCTTAACACGGAGATCTGACCTAGATCGAAATTAGTATAGCCCGTAGATTAAATCGCTGTAGCTTCATTGAGTTTTACACGTTGCTCTAAGCTAAGCATTTACCCCATGAAAGAAGTATTAATATAAATTCCGTTTTAAGCTGTTAATTTTTTTGTATATGTTTAAAAATCAAGATATTTATTTTTTTCTTAAATCTTGATCACAAAAATTAGCGTAAATGTCAGCAAAATAGATATTCACAAAATAATTATCGCTGATTTCTAACGATCTCAGTAAATAAAAGCTGTTCTTTCATATAAATAATCATCGTAAGGGAGCATTTTTGCAAAAATTTATTTTAATCTAATCAACGCAAAGCATCCGTTAGAGAAAAATAAGTCTTACGACAGTATGAAGTCAGCATAAAGGTCTCGATGAAAGACCGTGCAATCAGTCTCCATTAATTAGTTCGAATTGCGGCCAGGAGCTTGATTACCGAAGAGATATTCGTGCAGGATGCGAACTACGAGGGCGTCACGTAGAAGGATAGAAGTTCACGTTCGCCGACCATATTTATCGGTACCTACCGACTCTCTCTCTATCAGGCTTCGTTCTCCATCCGTCAATCTGTACCTACCGACCTTTCTCATTTCCGCATGCTCTTTTCCCCTTCCTCTGCCCCCCCCCCTTTCCACTCTCTCTCACTCTCTCTTTTAAATCGTCCGCAGCAGCACTTTAGAGGTAACTCCGCAATCAAGCCACAAATGCCAAAGCCGATAATTTGGCGGACGATCGTTTTTGGCACTGGGTTCAACGAAATCATCGGCGAATACCGCCAATGTTATTTGTGGGAAAATTTTTCAGATTAACTCAACTCCGCGCGGCAAGTGGTGCGTTGCAATTGCAATAGTTTCCTTTTATTACAAACTGACGATCGATCGCAGAGAAATTATCGCCGTAAATGATAATTCGCTCAAACATACCTGATCCTTTGCATAATATATGGAACACACCATAGTTGTAATTCTTTTTGTCACAAGTTTCTGAATGAATTTACGTTTTGCATCTCGATGAAATATGTAAATTATATTAATATTAATATTAATTTTTATATTATGATATAACATTAATTTTTTAGCTATGGCATTAGCTACAGCTGGAAAAATTGAACAGATTTTGTGAATTAATTGTAAGCGTGGATATATGGAGGGGTAAAAACTATAGTGGTGTAAGTCAAATTTTTTTTGAATATTTTCTCGTGTGCATAGATGCAATCTGTACAATATATGTATAAAGTGCATTTATGCACACGAGAAAATATTTTTAAAAATTTGACTTACACCACTGTGGTTTTTACCCCTCCATATAATGAAATTTAAACATTTAGTCAATTTCAAGTGAATCATGCGTAAATCTCAAATTAGAGTTTTAATAACATGTCTTAACATCTAACAATAAGATACATTTTAACATTTTATCAAACGATTTGAAAAATACGAGTCAGTGTGATATCATTACGGTCTTCATTAACAAAATCTTCGTTAATTCTCTACATCAAATTCGTTAAATTTATGGCTTTACAGAGATGCTCTATACGCGCAACAGGAATATGCTCTTTGCGAAAGAGCGTCCTGCCAGAAATAAACATCGCAATGACTTATCAAAATGCACGTTAAGTGGACTTCGTGATCGATGCAGCCGTCTCGCGTCTCGCCACGCCCGACGTAGATTAACGAGGATAAAAAGCCGTCCGGCCGGCTCTCTTTTCGCCGTCGTTACATTCGCGCGGATTACATTTTTTTGTTTTTCCCGCAAGATACCGGAACCCGGCTGTAAAATCAATACGAAGGGGGGGAGCAATTAGTTACCTCGGCACGCACGCCGCCAGCAACGGCGACAGCATCCGGCGGTCGGATACGCGGACTTTTCGGACTTGTCCAACATCCGGCGGTGCTTCCCCGGCGCACACCAGCATCCGGACGACAAATAAAGGTTTACGAACTGCGCGAATGTTTGCAGGCGATGCACCACTGCCGGTCACACGTCGCCCCGCAGTTCGAGTCGCGTAAACTTGTGTAACAATTGCTAGCGCGGTTCATTCCGAATGACCTATTGTTCGCGGCTAGCAAAAAAAAAGAAGAAAAAAAAAGAGAACGCGCGTTACTGCGAAAGTTTGCACAGATATGAATTTTGCGTGCAGCCGAAACTACAGCGCGTGAAATTATACGGACAATCGGCGGTACTGTGAACCGATAAATCTTCATTGATGTAGTTATGCTCGGAGGAACCTATTTCATCTTCTATTTAAGCAAATTTCTATGCCGCATGAATTTTGTTATTTAAATTTAGATATGTGCATGCGATATGTGCAGGACACGTATGCAAGTGTCAAAATTGAATTACGCACACACTCGGCTTATTTATAGCTGCGGTGATAAATGGTTACCTGCCAATTAATATTTTTTTTCCTCTTGCGTTTTTCAACGGTAGCAGCGGAATTGCGAATTTATTTACTGACCAGCTGACGCGGGATTCAACAGTTCAATGAAAAACACGGGGGGCAAAATGAAAAAGAATTCGAGTGGCTGCGAGGCATAAACGTGTCGTCCGCGCTCGATCGGAACGAATTAATATTCCATCGCGCTTCGAAACGTCGATGTATCGACGCGAAAAATCCGGAAGGCAGATGAAAGCACGCTCGCCATATTTTCAAATGAAGTCGCACGCTATACGGAAACTAGATGCACACTGTGCATTGCACAGGCGGTGCGGCATGCCGCGCGCGCACACACAAAATCCGGTTGCGAAGGCAAGACGCTGCGAAGTCTGAGACGCGGCTCAAAGCGACGCTTGTTAACGGGAAAACAGGAATCGGGAGGAATAATTATGGGTGTCTCGAGAGACTGCAATATTACTGGCGTGTTTAGATCGATGCAGTGGTGCGTTCATGCGCGTATTCACGTGGCACGTGCACACCAAGGCGGACGAAAGCGAAAAGCCATCGACGCTCTTGTGCACAATTGAAGATATGGCCTTCGAAAATGGTCCGGAGTCTCTGATGAAGCCTAAGCTTCGATAGCTTCTAGCCGATAGATGTTTCTTCGCGAAATAGCGCAGCGTAGTCGAATATTTTACTATTACTTTACTTATAAATTAAACCGTCAAGATGAATGTAACTCGACTAAAATTTCGAAATTTTCTTAATAAATCAGTATAGGTTTACAAGAAACTGGGTAAAAATAATGATACTTTAAAATAATATATATTAAGATACTCGCATAAAAATTGCTGTTTTAAACAGATTATTATTTTTTGTAAATTGAAATTGAATTAATCATTACCGAGTATTGAATGATATTTATATTATAAGTTATGATATTTTTAAAAGCATACATATAATACATTTTCCTCGACTATGTTATTTTTATATAAGATCGAACAGTCAGTTTTCAAAATATTTTCCCACGCTAAGAACAAAATTTCAATTTAATTTATCAGTGAAAGGACAAGTTAAGGTTCCTTTGTTTATTAGATTTATAATACATATTTAATATACATATTTAATATAAAAATACGCACATATTTAATATAAAAATATACATAACGATAACATGTACACGAGATACACGAATAATAGATATTTTTCACTCTACGTATAGACGCGTGCATGACGCATAGGCAACGCGGTAAAAATAACTTCTCATTTGATCAGTGACATTTCCATAAATAAGATTGACGGAACTTTATCTCAGGGGAATAATTTCAAGCCAGATTACGCGACCGAACGCGCCGTATGTCCGATTCGTCCCGTATCTCGCGAACGGAGCGGACAAGCTCCGCGCGACGGCAAAAACACCAGCCGCGACACCGACAGCGCGGAACACGACGTTTGATCCATCGCCGGACCGGAACTGACAGCCAGATAATCGCGAGGTCGTGATGAATCGCTCGGTGAGTCTTATCAGTTGGCCCCCCGTGTGCGCGGCGTCGCCCGCGTTCGCTCGCCGACTCCCCGAACGGCCCGAACGAAACACGTCGCCGGAGACTGTCACGTACAAGCACGTTCAGCGCTGCCCCGCCCGGGCCTTTTTCTCTCTCGATTGCAGCAAATCGAAAGTTATTTTTACGTGACGTCGCACGTAACGTGTGGTAACGCGCGCGACAACATGAAGACGGCAGCGTTCGATAGCGAAACGAACGACCGACCGTAGGAAATTTGTTGGAGTCGTTTAACGGAGGGAAAGAATGGTCGAATGCGAAGGAACAGAGAAAAAGAGAGAGAGAAGAGAGAATCAAATCGGATCGCCGATATCCCACTAAACTCGAAGCGATGCCTTCGTGACCAGAACGCGAGAACGCAGACGGAAAAACGAACTGTATAACGTAACGATAGAAAGTTGCAGGCTGCAATAACAAAGGGGGACGATGATCGAAATGACGATGATGCCGAAAAATTCCATGGCGATACGTATGATAATGTAAGAAGGATAGTATAGACAGTATAGAATTATTATTAGAACTACTGCAGTTTTGAAAGAAATTAAAATTGTTATATTCAAATGAATTGTACATGTGCGTGAATGTAATCTTTTTGTTTGTTAGAAGTATATATATTTAGTTATTAGAAACGTGAAAAATTCATACATTATATAATTTGGAACATTGAGAGCGAAAAGTGCAACCATTCGGATGAATATAACGCTGAGAGACAAGCTCGGGAACTCGTAATAATTAATTAATTATTAAAATCGATTAACCTATTAATCCACATCTGCTGTTCGCTGTGCCATTATTATTATCAAATTTGTTGGCTTCAAATCTACACATGTGGAAACGTGCACAGCATTTCCAGCATTCAAAAGCGTTTGCGAGCTCGACGTTGCGTCAGGGACGTCGACAATGATGTCAACAAATCTGTCGCACCGTCTGAAACTTCCTTCCGGCATCCGGTCTCTGGCCAACCGTAACTTACTGATCCCGGTCGGTTTGCTGGGACGTATTCCCAACGCGCGTATCGCGGCGCGAAGCAATAATGTAGGCTTAAAGTATGATAAAGGTGCAGCTTAATGCTAATCTCAAAAAGGTACCGGTGGCGTTGATACCCGCTAGTCTCGTCAGATAAATGCAATTCGAGCTTTATATTCGATACCGCGATGCAAACAACACAGGATCAATTTAGCTGGGGAAATTGTTAAACGATCGCTTTGAGGATCCATTTATAGACACGCACGAATATGATATTCGTACTCCTTCGAATATCTCTTTCATTTTTTGACATTGATACAGATATTTGTAACAGGTAAAATTTTATCAAAAAATTCTTTACAGATACGTTCATGGTTTTAAAAGAATTTTAAACTCTCTCGCAGCGTAAAAATAATTTTTATTTCTCTCCGTTCGCGTCTTTAAACTCGATATTTACATTCGTTATATTTTATCTCTATCGACCCGGCAATGTAACCACCACGCATTCATTAGCTGTTTTATCTCCGTAATATCGCAGTATGAAAAGATTTTTTCTTTTATTCATTACGCTTGTTTAAGTATTACGAATGTATTCGCGGTATTACGAGGGTCGAGAGGGTTAACGAGGCCTCTATGTTAAAGCGCTTACATTTGGTTTATGTAGAGCGGCAGAAAGCGCGCGCGCGAGCCCTGTTGGTACGTAATTCGGGGCCACCCTTATTGTCGGGCATTACGTCCTCCGCGCCAGATGCTACCCAGCGTTTACTTAGCCGTTCTAAATCCCGCGTATGTGCCACGGCCCGCAGGACGAGCGAATTTGTACGAGTGCTGGATTTCATCCCGTTTATAAGCGCAGTCGATCGAACGCTGGATTTCATCCCGTTTATAAGCGCAGTCTATCGAACGCAGAATTTTCCCCGTTAATCTCGATTTAAAGACCTCGGACGGGGGGGTCCGAGCCCGTGTCAACCCATTTTACGGATCGCGAAAATGGCGCTTTGCTCGCGGAGATGTTAGTGTACTTGGATTATTGCCGGCTTTTTCGGCCGTTCAGTTGTTTCGAAAAATCGACGAGAATCGAATAGCATTTCGCTGCGAGCACATTCGCACGCGTACGTGCATCACCTATCCGAGATTGTTTCAGTTAAAGTCACCTTTTTGCGAAATCCTAACTCGTTCTGTTCCCAATTTTTCGCGTGTTAATTCTCGCGATGGATTATTCGCGTTTGTGTTATATACGTGATTATGTTTGAAAATAATAAAGAAACTGCTCTAAGTATCCCTTAATACGACTAACGTTAAAAGTCCATGAATATAGATACTAAAAAAAATGATGAAAATATTTAATTTATCAAACACTATGGGTGCGTTCGCGGAGCGCACTTTAACGCTGTTGCATCATTCTATCTTTATCGCTTATTAAATATAAAACAAGGATAGAGTGAGCAAATAGCGTTAATAAAAGAATCAATGTCATAAATTTCTCGATATGTTCAGTAAATTGATTTGCTATATAGTGTACAGTAAGGTGCATTAACTCGATGGGTCATAAAATTCTGACGTATTAGCCACTGGGTCTTTAATAATTGTTAAAGTAAATTATTAAAAAGTTATTAAAAAGAATTCTATGACCCATCGAATTAATGCGCCTTACTGTACATCTGTTCCGCATTTGTGTGCGCAAGTTGATTTGATGATTCAGAAAAGAAGCAATTATATATCAAGAGAAATAACTAAAAGGATCATTTTCTCGTTAAATTTTGAGATCAATAAATCTTTAATTTCCAGGATTATATGGATACTTCTTTCCTCGTACATGTTTGTAATAACTTTCCAAATAATTATGTGAAAGCAATATTAATGTGCTATATTAATGTCTCACAATAATAATAAAAAAATTGCAAATAATTACATAAATAATATTTAGTATTTTATCGTGAAAATCTGTTTCTTTATATATGATTGAAGAATACT
Organism: Temnothorax longispinosus; assembly: GCF_030848805.1. Lineage (NCBI taxonomy): Eukaryota > Metazoa > Arthropoda > Insecta > Hymenoptera > Formicidae > Temnothorax > Temnothorax longispinosus. The sequence continues at coordinate 9,753,004 of NC_092359.1, read as the reverse complement.
GTGTAATTGAAATTAGTAATTTCAATTTAACAGTCACTAACAAAGAAATGATTTAGAAACCTATTTTTTTTTTTAATTTCGTGTTTCTGTCTTCAAGTATATCTTTGAGTTTTTTAAATGTGCGTTTCATATATCTTCGGATACATGCCATCATCCCATTCGTGCTTTTACATCTTCCTTTATTGCACATCTATTTCTCGCGCGATCGCTCATTTTTCATTTCCTCTTATGCGGGCGCGTGAGCGTGACTCAAATTTGTAACGTCCTTGCAAATGTGCGGCACACAATCGTATCCGTTAAACCGCGGCTCACCTTCTCCGCCCGCGTTCCCGCCAATGTCCTGGTCCCGCAAGAGGAAATTGGCCGGAAGTGTGCGCGTAACCGCCAGCATCGTCAGCTATCGTCACGGATACAAATCGCGAACGATTCCACGGGAAAACGGATTCCAATGGGGGCAGCGGGGATCGATGGGATGATCCGCCGGATCTCCCGTTGCGGAACGGATGTAGGGACGAGCGAGGCGAAGCCTCGGTGAAAGAAGGGAGTCTCGTGTTCATCGAGCGTGAACAAACGTGTCCTCCGGTGACCCGGCGACTTGACCCGTTCAGAAATTTTAATTTCCGGCTGGCTGAAGATTCTCTGAGACGATCCTCCTTAAGGATGCATCGGGACGCAGCATCAGACCTGGCGGTATTGTGTCGGCCAACCGAGGTTGACGACGTTGTGACCGTGGCTTAGGAAGGAGACGACTGATATCCGATGTCCGGACCTTGTACCGGTGAGGAAATGACGAGGAGAAGGACGACGAGAGGAAGGAGCTTTCCGTCCAGTCGCGCAACCACTCAAAGCGGGATCCGTGAAATTAGATTCTTGGTGGAACAAAAGGCCTCCACGTGCCGCAGAGAGCGCAAGTTATCATGGCCTGTCTAAGACGCTTCTTTTTCGCTTTCTCGAATAAAAACACGCATTTAATACATATAGAAAAATAATTCACGATTTCAGCCTTTTCATTCTGTTCTATGTACCTACTATTTACGTCAAAATTCAGATATATAATTACGATTAGTGTCTGAATCGGAAACATGATTAAAAGTGAACGAAGCGTATTTTTATAAACGCCAACTGAAAGATATACTTTATAATCTGATTGGTAACTGCTTGAATCAAATTATGCATAGATCAATAAAGATTAGAGAGATTCGACCTAACAGCTAAAACTTGTAATAATGCACGTTTAGTTCTCACTGTTAGTATCGATCAAACTTACAATTAGTCAATATCATTCCTTGGATGTTCGACGATATTCCTGACTAATATTGTTACAGCGATTGTGGCTGGCTTTGTGATTAGTCCGCCACGCGATCATACACGATCGGAAATCGCTGCCGGTGTTATCGCTCAATCCTGATGCCGACGAGAAAAATAGCTCGAAACCTCTCCAGCGTATCCCGGGAATCCGCGATCTAAATGCAGACATCGCCCTCCTCCCCGGACAATTCCGCCTTCTCTCCGGTATTTGCGTTCTCATTAGGAAATACCACAAACCGATTCAAATGGCTCGCCGATTCGCCGCCGCCGCCGTGCAAATCCGCGAAGTGGATTAACCACATGCTTCTCTCGACCGTTCTGTAACTGATATCTATTCGGGCGATTTGTACAATCAGAAAACGCTTTTTAAGATGCGATATTAATTCTGGATGTTTGCGCGCTAATGAGGTTTCAGCAAGTTCATTATAAGAGCTCGCGAAATTTTGTTTCCCATTACAGATTGAAAACTCTGAGAAGAGTGGGTGATAGCTTTTCGATTAATGTAATTTAAAATTCTTACAGCTTGCGTGCTCATCTGTGTTGTCGCGCTTACCAAAATATTGGAAATGCAATGATGTACAATGTATAAAGATTATTTGTGCATCTATTAGTTTCACCTCACTTTCAAAATGCTGTATATAATTCACATAATTTCTCCTGCCGTAATATTTTTACAAGCATCAACCGAAGTTTATTCAGCTATCAATGTCATAACGCATGATATGCAACTATATTTTCCTCTTGCATTTTACAACGCATCACTCGAAATGTTATCGTTTACCGGATACGCGTGTACTGAGATCGTCGCATATCATATTCAGATATAATCTTGCGGCGCAGTTTATGTGAATATGAAAAACATCAGCAAAAATATTTCAACTGTTTGTCCAGCCGCGATACGAAACACACGGAAGTTGTAACTCGAACACAGGATCGCGACAAAATATGCGCCGTTACTGTTATTTGCACAAACGCTGGCAACGCTCGTTGCGAATCCGTTTTACGGGCGGAAGTTTATATTACGCTTTCCACGAACGACAACCGCGTATCAAATTGCGCAATGGATCTCCGGCAAGATCTAATTAACTACGCCAATTTCACCGGTTTTGCGCGTGACGATCCGCATTTTATATAACGAATTTATTACGTTATCGATAAACCGTGCCGACGGCAGTTTTGCGCGTTGCCGTTCCGCTCGGAAACCTCAAGCAGTCGTCGCTCGCAGTTTTGAACGTGACTCGGACAACGTTGTCTCCTTTCTTTTCGATCGCCAACTTGTTCTAGTCTGACCCAATCGAAAACTACCTTTGATCTTCGGAATAATCGAAAGGGTCGTCCACTAAAATATTGAAAAATATGCGAAACATTGGCAAGGGTTACGTTTTCCATCTCATACATAATGGATTTATACACGAAGTAATACACGGAACCAACGCAAACAATTGTAAAACACGTAAACTCACACTTAAACCAGAAGCTTATCGGAATTGCTATTGAACGGAGCTTATAACTTACTGAATACAAGTGTACAGTAGCTGCAGGTTCTAACGGAACTACTGCAATCCGACAGAAGTAGATTTGATAGTGCAATACGGAACTTGTTTGAGATTACTGATCTTTTTCTGATGAATATTAGTTGGTTCGTCACATTTATCATATTTATTTTTGTTATATTAACAACATATTCATTTAGAGTCTCCAATAATTTTTTTTTCATAATTTATTAAAGCATATTTTCATAGAGATCATAACTATAAAAAGAAATATTATCAAAATTTCCCAATTTAATCCTCAGGAAATGATATTCTTACAAATGATATTTTTGTCTATCTATTCCAATAGTGAAATAGATATTTTAAACTATTTTGAAGTATCATAAGAACGTTTTTAGAATTTAATCTCTGAGTATTATAGACCACTGTATTCGCTCTCGTTTACTAATGACAATTCGCACGGACGTATATTTGTTCACTTCGATCGTTGATCTCTATTTTTAGTATCAAGTCGCACTATTCAATTGTCCACGGACGGAGTTGCAACCCGAAAACTGCGACACGGAGAGATCCGCTAGCGGCGCGACGCTAATGGCGGCGTTGTTGGTGTTGTTTATCGTAGAAGTTTGAGCCGGTTTTGTGTAGCGAGTTGACCTCGCTCAGATTGGGATTGTACCGGTAAATTGTTCCCCCGAGTTGAATTATAACGCTCCGCCCGTTTGCGACAATTCCATTTACCCGCTTTATTACGTTAACCGACACGGCGACGGCGACGACAAGAACGATGACGGCGACGAGTCAATGCCGTTGACGAGTCTCCGTTGGAAACGTTGACGGACAAGCCGGCCGCGGTCGCCGGTACAATAGATCAAAGAACTTCATCGTGTGGAGATTCACGTCTAATTGTAATTGTAGTTATCGGGTTGATAACAATTAAATATATCAGGATCGGATCTATCGCGGAGGAAACGGGCGATGCATTTTGTACGGAATCTCAATCGGAATCTTGTTGGAACGCGGTGGGTCAGGGGTTTATCGGTGCATAAAGAAGAGATAAGATCGAAGCTCCTGTACATCTCGTTTTACAGGGGTGACGTGGATAACGAACACGCCCTGCGAAATGGGTCAATTTCAGTTTTACGATCGCGTCGTTAAGTCGACGGAATTTTCCGCGTTAAAAAAAACGCGAGGCAAACTTAAGAAAAACCTGAACAACCAGTAGTCATTGCACACGCGCTTATGAGATGAGTTAGCCGATTCGTAATACTCGAAAATTGCGGCACAGTTAACTTCATTGGTGTAGCTTGTAAGGTTCAAACCGAGCGCGTTTAATTTAATTAATATGTTTGACAACGAGGAGGATTTGTTCAATAATGAATAACACGTATTTGTTAATAGATATTAATATCTATCAATATCTACCGTTATTACGCGTGCAAGCGCATTTGTAATATAACTTACTGATAAACAACTAACTCATACAGCAACATTAATTTAATTACACTTAACATTTCTGGAGTAAGAAAATATTTTCAAAGTATCGGTTCAAAGTACTGTACATTACTGCGCAAACTGTTTGCGAGCGAATTTGTCGCTATCTCAATAATAATTTCGTTTAGACGTAAAGTCTATTTACAACGGCAGCTAATTTATCGCGACCACATGGCGGATTGCGATCGCGCGATGTTATCGCGAGATCGATGGCCGCAATGAATTTTGATAGCTCCCTATGGAACTGCATTAACTATCGAGATTTAATACATTTCTCATTTGCCAGAATAGAACAGTAAAAGGACGCGTGCTGAGCGAATAAAAGTTTTCCGTCACATATTTTCGACGCAAAGTCTCCATAATTGATCACCGTTAATAATGTATCGACATTAAGGCTGTCCGACATAAACGAGAATTATTTACACTTATGCTACTAATTCTATACAGATAAATCTATTAAACAGTAAATCTATTTAACAGTATTAATCAGTTCTGCAGGTATAATGAGTTCCAATGTCACGTAATATATTGCTGCATATATTCTGATCATGTCGAATACAAACAAAAATATGAACAATTATATATAATTTAAATTTTTTGATGGCTTGTATAACTTATTACATATAGAATTTTGTACCATAATATTATTCGTATTTAGCAAAATAATAATTCTGTTCTTGAAGATGTACTAATAATAGCAGTTAACATTCTACTCCATTTCCTCATCATTTTTTATTTACCCATTTTCATAATTTTCTTAAAAATTGATTACTTTGTTAAATTATTGATATAAACGGCTGGAAAGATATATTTGTTTTTAAACATCTATACTGTGATATAATAATTTTTATAAAAGAAATGATTATATAAATTACAGATTGTTCTTAATTTACAATGGAAACTGTGACAATATCTCATTAAATTAAACATGTAGAGTCTAGAATATTTTCGTGCAAAAAACTCGCTCAATTTCATGAAAAAGAATCCAACAATATATCTGAGCAAGACTTTTTCGCAAATCTGAATAGCGAGATTTAACATCATAAAACGATACATCTTTTTGTCAAATGGTTTGTCATATATGAAGTGTATTGTTTTACATTCATAAATTCATCCCTCCAAACGTTTTGCGGAGACTCTTGTGTCACATAAATGTAGAATATAGTTGAAATCGCATTGTAGGTTTCCGTGGAGACTATCAGTATTCATGAAATTCTTTCAATGAATTTCAATGATTTCGGTAAGACACAATATTTTCGAATATAAGGCAACATTTTCTTAGAAACTTTTCTATGTTCAACATTTTAGCTTAACAGATGAAGATTTGTAGCATTGAATGCACAATGTATTACATGCAATACATACATGTAATATTTAAAATACACCGGCTCCAACTATACATTTATATTTCAGTGAATCTTTCTTCAAGAACATTCATATATAATTTGTATTTTTATCGAAATGTTTTCATTGTTTTATATTAAAAGTTTTATAAAACTCAGTTATAAAAATATTTTTAAAAAATTAGATAACGGAAAGATTTTATAGATATATTCAAATACTTATAGATATAATCAAATACAGTTCATGTCATAGACGATGTTCAGATTTGCAAGCAAATATAAGGACTATTGCAATCCACAAGATTGCAATTTTCAAAGATTTTATCTTTGCGCTCCGACTTTTATTTCAAATCCCTTTCCGGATACGAACCATTCCCTTTCTGTATTCGCGCTGAATCGTTTCTGTTATTTGCCGAATAATCCACGGTTTCCAGCCAAATCCGACGTAAAGCTCGAAACATATAACGACTTCCGCTTGTTTTCACAGATGTTTCCTAAACGCGTTCGACAACGAAGACAGATTAAAGGTGCGTCTCGGAATTTCGACGTCGCCGTTGATAACTTCTTTGTAGCTCGAATTATCTCCCCCCCCCCCCAAATCCTTGATCTGTCGATGCCACGGTTGCAGCATTTCGCCGACTTGTATGCACTTCGTGTACCGAATCGCGCGTCTCGTCATTTTAATTAGACTTAATATCCGGCCATGTATGCAAAATTTGGCGATTTCACGTAATCAGAGGCTCTGTTGGCGCGTTTTGCATTTCGCCGTGCTCGCAATTCAATTCTGTACATACCTTATTCTATGTGTGCGTGTTTTTTACTTTTCCTCGTAAACGACGACGAGCTCGAATTACACCGCTTTCACATTCGCATAATCATATTTTCCGCGAACTTTATCCGATACCGTTGTGCACGTGTTACTGTTAATTACTCAGCAAACGAAAAAAGACATAGCACCGTTGCAGCCCTCTACTGCAATATTGATTTCCTATTTTTATAGAATTTCGTTATCACAACGTTTTTTTTTTTGCAAGAGCATATTGTTACGGTTACACGAGAACGGAAGAAAAGGATTTCATTAAAAGTATTAAAATAAATTATTATTTTTACGTGTGTTCCTGAATCATTAAGTATTCTATAGATCTGTTTATTATTTTTTATTTTCTCTTTTTATAAAGCGGACATGAGTGGTGGGAATGGAGTAGGCTGATTAGGCACACCGAATACGCACGTGCCCACCCCCAATTTTATTATAAAAATATTTTCTAGACTCTTTCCGAGCTTATCCAATTCAAGGCAATAGATTATAATAGAAATAGATTATAATATATTACTTCATTTGTAATATATTTTTATATTCTTAATCTTTAAAATGTTTTAATTTTTTCTGTAATACGTGTAGGAATAAATAATATATTTTTCAGACATTTCATAAGTGTTCTGCATTAAGTAATGCAGAACACTTTACCGTTATATTAATTTTATCATTTTAAATAAAAATTTTGATATAAATGTCTAATAATAATTGTTAAGAAAAAGACTGTTTATAACTCTTTAATAATATTTTATTTCTCATACATATATTTTATTTACGTTTATAATATACTTTTTACAAATCTATTGCCTCGATATTGAAACAAAAAATAACTCACCGGCCGATGCGCAACAACGGAGTTGTAAGTTGTAACCCTGCGCGTTGATCTGTAAACATAGAAATATTTTTATATTAAAACAACGTCCAAAATAATTATACTTGAAGTAAATAATTATCGCGCCCGTTTAATATTTAAAACGTCATTTTAATGGACATATATGATTTTAAAATGCTAATGTAAGAAATCGAGGCCGCCGCAAACGGCTGCACGTTTCTGCATTAACTCGTTAATTAATCCGCGAAAAATCGTGCAAATAATATTACGATCGTGCGAATAAGAGAGAGACGTGACGTTCGCGACGTAATATTTTTTTTCTCATATACCGAAGATCGAACTCCGGCCGAAATTTCACCGGAGTTAAACCTCGAAAGTGGCGGAGTCAGTCACAGGACTGATAGAACAGCAAAATAATAAGTAAACGAATAATAATTACTTACCTCCCGGTTGCTCCGCCGTTGCCCGATGCCTTCCAGGCCTTCTCCTCCTCTCCTCGGTCCCCCTCCGTTGTCGTATCTCCGTCGGCGCACTCACTCACGACGTTTCACGCCCGAAAATATCGTCACTTATGATCGCGCAACACTTTGCACGGCACTCCCGGTATTAATCTCGCGACGCGGTGCGTACTTTGTTACACGGAAGAATTACGGCGGAGAAGCTACGAACGATCCACTTGACGCCCGTGACGCTTTACGTCCCGCAGGTATAGACGCTAACATGGCGGAGAAAATTTCGTAAATCACGCAGCCAACTTCACTCGCCGCTCTCACCAGGAGCAACCGTCGCGTCGCGAGAACGCTACACTTGCTGCTTGTGAGGCGATTTGCCGTAGGGTGGCAGTGTGGTCTTGTGGTAAAGCGCCAGACTCGTAACTCCGAGGAACCGGGTTCGAGTCCACCTGATCACAGGAATTTTTATATTCCAAACTGCACCCCCCGCACGATTGGGGCTCGTGCGGAGAAAACTGGGCTATCTTTCGGAGGAGACATTAAATTTGAAAAATTGGTCGTTTTAACTTTACTCATCCGTTTCCAAATATTGGAACGTGAGCTGTGTTGCACATGTGGTTATCTTTCTTTCCAGTTATTAATTAACTTGTCGCTTGTACTACAGGAGTCGTTCACGGAAAGGTTGCAACACTTTTTTTTTTCATACTGCAATTAAATCATCGATTTATGAACACTCACATTCATGTCTATTTCTTATGATTACTAAATATCGCCAAAACATGATTAAATACAAAGTTAAATGTACATACAATTAACAGAGACCGCGATCGCTAATTAAACACGTCGCGGCGTTACTCGATTCAGGATTTATTCGCTTTAAAGCCATCGCACACAAAAAGGCATAGGTGCATATGCACAGCATAAGACGGTCTGAACTGGTCTGAACCAATGAGCTGGCGCCAGACTATGCACTATTAGTGGTTCGTGATTCGCGGTTCGCCATTCGCGCCGATTCGCCAGCGGAGCGGTTTTTTTTTTTAAGAAATCAAAGAGATGAATCGAAATCGCAAGTAACAAATGATGAACCATCTCGTGAACCATAAATAGTGGAGGGTCTACATTAGCAAACAACGAATCTATACGAATGGCGAACCGCGAATCACAAACCACGAATCGCGCATATATAGTCTAGCGCCAGCTTTATGTAAATTAAATAAATAAATAAAGAGCAACGAGCCGTAACAGGATGACAGTGTTAATATATTCAGTGTAATAATACAAAAATAGTTACAAACGTTTCTGTTCTAATATCGAACCATCCTCAGTGTTCAAATTATATACGCAAAGAGAAAAGTATTCCCGAGAACATTATTACATAACATTACGAGCCTGTTACGGCTCATTGCCCTTTATTTATTTATTTGATTTTACTCTTGTGAGCCTTATACATTATATTTATGTAAATTAATATGGCAACTTTATGCTGGATGCTCATTGGTTTAGCGGTCTTATGTTATGCAGTCTATGCAATTTTGTGTGCGATAGCTTTTATCCGTGTTTTGAAAACGACGCGATGGCAACTTCGTTCCGAAGCCGCGCGACTCAAATTGACGGTTGAGAAAAGCGAGACCGATTAGCTGAAAGAATGTAATCGAAAGTCAGTATTATCGAATGCGATATCCGTAATATATCTTGGTATCCGTATAAATCCTGCTAAACACATGTATTAAATGAACATTCGATATGTCACAGTTTTCCGTAATTTGAACCGTCGAAGTCCGATATACCTGTAAAAGGGTAATAATATTTCATTTGTCATACGACAAATTTTTTTAAGCGTATTGATTGGCTACAAAATAGAAAATTTCTAGAAACTCGAGAACTTTTCTATCTAGCAACCAATCAACATTCTTGTAAAATTTGTCGCACGACAAATGAAATAATCCCTTATTTCCCGCTGCGATCCGGAGAGACCGTGAATGATAGGGCGAAGTCGCGCGGTGCCGCGGCAACACGAGCGGTGGGGACAGAGTGGGGGTAGGTGACTGTGAGCAGTGAGCACGACGAACGCGCACCTGGCTAGTCAGCTACCCCCGCATTCCATCTCCTCCACTCATGTTTACCGAAAAGCCGCGGCGTCCGCGCGCGCGCCGCTCATCTCCCGCTACCCATTCTAAACATTATTATCATTGCTCTCGTAGCGCGGAGTAATACGCGAATCACGGCCCCGGTGGTTTAGATTACGAAAAACTGTGATACATGTGATATCGAATGTTCATTGAATACATATGCTTCGTGGAATTTATACGGACACCGAGGTACATCGCATAATACTGACTTACAATTACATTCTTTCGGTCGATCGGTCTCGCTTTTCTCAACCGTCAATTTTACTCGCGGCACGGCGTCGTGTCGCACGGCTTCAGAATGAGGTTGCTATCGCGTCGTTTTCGGAACACGGATAAAGGATAACAAGCGTTATATATAAGCGGACTCTAAATCGAGTAACGCTCGCGCCGCGACGTGTTTAATTAGCGATCGCAGTCTCTATTAGTAACGTCGTACATAATTCAATTTTGTCTCTAATCATGTCTTGATATTTGGCGATCGTGGGAGATAGACACGAATATGAATGTTCATAAATCGCCTGACAAGCAACAAGTGTAGCGTCCTTGCAACGGTTGCTCGTGAAGAGTGAAGTTGGCCGCGCGATTCGCGAAATTCTCTGCGCCATGTTAGCTCACTCGTCGCGTCTACCTACGGGACGTCACGGACCGACGCCGACGGGATCGAGCGGATCGTATATAGCGTCATTCGTAGTTTCTCCACCGTAATTCTTCCATCGCTGTGTAATTAAGTACGCGCCACGTCGCGAGATTAATACCGGGAGTGCCGTGCAAAGTGTCGATATTTTCGCGAGTGAAGTAAGCGCGCCGACGGAGATGCGACATCGGAGAAGGGCCGAAAGGAGGATAAGGAGGCCTGGGAGGCATCGGGCGACGACGGAGCGATTGTGGAATGAGTAATTATCATCTATTTATTTATTATTTTGTTCTGTGACGGATTCCGCCACTTTCGAGGCTTAACTCCGGCGTAATTTCGGCCGAAGTTCGATCTCCGGCATACGCGACAAGAGATATTACATCATCGCGAATGTCGCTTCTCTCTTAAACGGCCATTCTACGATACGTCGCGAACGATGGCAACTGCTAGTTGTAAAGTGTTATTTCCGGTAGCGCTTGTCAAGTTGCGGTTGTCAAAAGAAAGTTGGTGAACTTTTGATTCTCTGGCAACGGCAATCGGCAACCGGCAACCGAAAATCGCACTTTTTAACCATCAATTGCCATTCTTCGCAACTGCCAACGGCGACGGTGCGTTTGCGACGTACCTATTGTAGAATGGCCCTTATTCACCCTGGGTGCGGCCACTTTTGTATGCTCGGAAGTAACTGACGCACTAAATGACTTTTACCATTCAACAAACAATCGTACCGTTTCCGTCATAAGCAACTTTAACAATAAAATCTTAGTACCAGGATGTTATTCGTGATTTATTTATTTGAGGCCACGTCGGGACTTTTTATCGAGTAGGTGCAAGGTACGTGACGGTTTCTTCGGCAGATTTTTATAGCCGCCCAGGAAATTTCCCGGTGATTTATTTTACATCAGCCTGGTACGTCGTAAAGATCGCTCGCTCGCGGGGGCAACTTGGTTCGCCAGGGCGACAGTGTAGCACCACTTACTGAACATTTCAATTGAAATGCGATCGCACGAACGAGAAGTATATCTTTCAGTTAGTGGAGGCTCTCCTGTTTCTGGCAGCCGGACGACGGGCGAAAATAGATGTTCCGCCAAATTCCCTTTCGTGACCGTAAGATTCCATTACTGACGTGGGTCCGTCGGACGTCCTATTAATCACACGGTCCTCGTTTTTTCTCAATTACACGACGATAAATTGCCGGTGTCCATATATGAGCTGCGATTAATTAAAATTAATTATTTCCAGACGGTGTAATATGAATCTTAATTGATATGACTCATGCGACGAGCATAGGGCGATAAAAAAAGGCTTAATATTCTTCATATTATGAGAAATATCACGATAGAAACTTGCAAGAGAATATTATTTTATCAATATTTTATTTTGTCTTTGTTGTCAAATTCTATTTTACACTAAAAAAAAATATGTAGATCCAAGAAAATATTTTTTTAGATAGTGCCAATGATTTATTTACTTAATATAATCACATATTTATTTAGAATTAGATATCTTTACTTAAATTAAGTAAAAATATCTAATTCTAAATAAATATGTGATTATATTAAGTAAATAAGTCATTGGCACTATCTAAATAAATATTTTCTTGGATCTAAATATTTTTTTTCAGTGTATATATCGCAAATATATTAGTTATAAGCTACTTCATTTTTTATCAAGTTTTATCTACGCTGTAAGTCCGAATACAAAAATCCAATTTTTTTGAGAAACACGTAAGCATATACAAACTGTCTCGTAGATCAATTCTTTTCTCTCATGGCGTCGAATAAATTTTTCGAGCGACCATCAATCCCCGCGTATAACGGCCACGTAGAGCGAGAAAAGTTTATTCCCACGATTCGTCGGGGCAATGAGGACGATTTCTTCCGGTAACCCTGTACCGCTATCCATCGCGCGGAATATCCTCGCGCCCTTATCTCCCTGCAGGAGAAGCGCAATATCGCTCGACGTGGATGTGCCTCTGTGTACAGACGCGCACGTGCGCCTGGTACACGCGCTCAAGTCGCAAAAGTACGCGAAATTCCGCGCGGCTCGCATCGACGTTACAATAACCGCGATATATCCGGACGCGAGGCTGTTTCTTTGCGATACGAGAACGACGAGAACGACAACGACGACGACGACATGGGACCTCCGGAAAGGGGGCCGTGGGGGAATGGATGACGGGATTGTTGAATGTGACCTAGTAAGTGGGTGCCGCCACCGGTGGCGGTGCAACACAATGGCGAAATATAAATCTGAATCCCAACCGCCATCCTTCCTGCCCTCCTTTCGCAGCCTCCTTTATCTTCCTCTTTCGTCTATTCCGCGAACCTCCAGCGCGGCGAACCGACGACGCGACGGTGCTCCGTTGTCCTAGTGGCCGGCGCGCCCGCCGCTCCTTTATCTGAGAAACTGAGAATTTCTGAATTTCTCTCGCGGCATTCAGTTCCTGGCCTCCTTCGCGCTTCCTACCTCTTTATGCCGCTCTCGTCTTTCGGGCCTCTGTCTTCCGCTTTAATTCGCTCTACGCAGAGCTTCTTTATTCTCAGACCACTTTGGATTCTATCCGCGTACGAGTCGTTCCGACAAGATAATGGGCGACAAGTTAAACAAGGAATAAAATAAGAAGAAATATCCAGGTCGACGAGCGTTATTTTTTTTTATTAGCTTTGTTTTCTACGTTACTGCAGATTCATTCTTTTATATATTTATATTTTTACATTTTACATCTGATCTTCATATTGCTGTATGAAAGAATTTTAGAATTTACATAAATTTTTTTTATTCGCGTTAGGATTTTTATAAATATTTCCATTCCTGCAATCTTCTACTGAATTGTGGAAGAAATAAAATAAATTGAGAGTTTTGAAAGCTTTTGAAATAAAAATATCGTCGAATCCTACGAAATATAAATCAAAGTTAATCATATTAATCCGATAATATTAGATGGTTTTTTATGAGTATTTTAATTATATTTTAAAAGATATAACGCATAATTTCTTTCGTATCTAAGATTTTTCTTTGCAGAATTGTTAATATCACTCACAAAGCATTTAAATTTTGCAGAATTAAGTAATTTTATAATCTTTTTCTTTATTAAATAAGAGAAGAATTACGATGTTTTAAAATTGATTATTTACTATTTTTCCTTTCCGACCCTCATTTACTTTACATGATAAATCGTATGATAAAAGGGTTACAAGATTTATTAAACCGCTTATTTCTCAAATTTTAACTGTGATAAGTTAAGAATTAGTCGGCACTTCTATTGCATTTTTTTTTTTGTCAAGATCCGCAGATGTTACGTCATGTCATGTCGTATGATGTGACCCGTACGTGCCATGGACCTGCGAGACCATTATCTCGGATACCTACGCGAGATCATCTCGGACTAATTCTTTTCTTCCGACTTATCCCGCATATCTGTCCTTGCATCGCTCTAACATCTTTTGCTTCCGTTCTTTTTCCCAACGGTGCATGTCACGAGTCCTCATTCTTCTTGAGGTCTCGTGTCTCTTCTCCGGTCTCTCGCGCTCTTGCGTCTTCTAGTGATTTCCCAGCGGTCTTTCATTTTATTTCACGTTTCCGGCACTTCCGTCCAGTAGTATTTACTTACTATTAACAAAACACGCGGGTGTTATACGCGTTCTTCAATATTTATTCTGCATTTATTTTTGTCGATTTAACCTACCCGTTGGACTCCACGTGTACCTGGGTAATTTTGTCTACCGCAAATATATCGCCATTTGTACACCTTCCTTCTCTTCTTCGTTAAGATATCTTGTGATCTGACTTTCTTTCATGCTCTTGCGGTTTTTTTTTTGTTTGAAAGTTACTCCGTCGTCCAATCTGGTTGCTTCTTTCTTTCAAGACTTAACTTTATTCTAACGAAGTATTCTCGGTCGCACTTATCAAGGCTCGCTTTCCATTCATTCGCATCCCTTGATCTTGTCGTCTCGAGTTCTTCAATCCATTGTTTTTTCTCACTCGAACCGTCTCTTTTTATTATCGCCTTCTTTCGAGATCGGGTTGTACACGAATGCTTTATGTCACCGTTCGCATCACTTCTCCTGTATTTTTACAATTTGCCTGAGATCGTTTTCTTTCTTGCCCGCGATCGGGTTTTGCCACTGACCTCCCTTTTTTCCCCAGTAGCCGATTTTTCATCGGGCGTGGTCGGTTTACTCGTAGCATCGTCGCTCGGAATGCCCGTCCACTTTAAGGGTGTTCTAAAGAGTTAGTTAAAATGTAACGAAGTTGACGAAAATTTAATATCATATTGTGTATTCTCTTTCAAAGTTCGGGGCTAAATTTCAAATCGATTCACAATTTAGATAAAAAGTTATCAATTCTTATCCGTTTCACAAAGGATTTTACAGAGAAAAGTGTAAACATAAAAAAATGTAACCAATATAATAATATTTTACACACAAGCAGATCATTAACAAACAAAAATATAGCAACAAAATTTGAAACGATTTACAATTTTTTTTTTGAAATTTTCTTTTGAAAAAAAATAGTAGTAACAGTTATTTACAGTCACTAAATCTACGTCTTTTACATTCTATTAGATGTTCCGTAACTATTTATATACATTTTTTTGTCTTTGGATCCCTGGAGAATTAATATCAAAGTTTTTAATATTTCCTGCATACTTTTGGTTGGGACGGTACCTAACATCCTTAATTTCCTCGGGGCTCTTTTGCTTTCCATATTCACCCATTTTCCTCGAATCATATCTTATCCGCAAATGCACTTCATCTTTGCTCTTACATTTCTTGAAATTTCTATTCTATTGACATTTTTCTGAATTCAATTTTATATTTTTCGATTTAAATTTTTTGTTATTTTTTCCCCTCTTTTTCCGTCACATTGAGACATGTCATTTTTCGCACATTTTTTCCGGTCTAGTCTTGATCTACTTATCTTAAGTATCTATCTGATTTCTCTCTTTTTATCAGTACTTTGCGTCGCCGTTTTCTCTCTTTTCACTCATCGCCCGATGTTTTACTTGGCGCCGGCAACATCAAGGCTTTACATTTACTCTCCTTTCATCCACTTCGCGCGCGCCGCTCTACCTTACCAATCCTTTTTCTACATTCTCTCCCCCACCGACGACTGTCTGTCAACAAATATGTACTTTCTTTTACTCGCATTTACGACGAGTCGAACGTTTTATGCGCCTTTCTCGCCGCTGTTATGCCTGTCGCGAATATGCAGCGCGTCGAGAGAATGTAATCCATCCCTTGGATGGATGCGTAAAATGTTTTACAAACCTTTTTGGTGTAGACACTTGGGTATAAAATATCCCGATATTTTTGCCCTGAATTTATTACTTATGCCATAAACTTTGAATATAAATAATTGTTATTTTTATATCAATAACATTGCAAAAGCCAATGAAGCATCCTACGTTTTATCAATATTATGACGTGATGTTCCCCTACTTCTATTTATATGATAATTGCAGAATTTAACATGTAATTGTACTCATCTTCTCGATACAAGTTTATACAATTTTTTGTTACTTTGTTTAAAAGAAAACAGTTTCAAAATTCGGTATGTTGACATTTGCTATCTAACAGCTAGAAGAGCTTATATATTTTAACTCATATTGAGACTGTGTTTATTTTTATTTTCCTCAACATCGCGAAGCCGGAGAGCAGCATTTATATTTTTGTCATTCATAAAACAGAAAAATAATAAAAGAGTCGTGTTTAAATTCTAAGTAAGTTATTTATTAAGAATACAAATCTCTAAAAATAAACACATTTTAAAGGCTAATAAGTTGTTTATTAATAGATTAATAGTTGGCAAGAGTGTGAAATTGTTTGAAACATTCCGGTACTAGACAATATTCCCATTTTCATGTTGTATCAGTTTTTTTGTTATGTTTTGAGTAGACTTTATGATTTAGTTGGATGCTGTTTATTAGCAGTAAGCGTAATATATATGTCTTGAGAAATATATCTAATTATGCGCTTATAATTTATAATCATTAAATGCTGTTCTCTAGCTTTGACGTTCAAGAAATAAATACGATATTGATGTATTAAACTAAAAATATGTAGAGCTTTTTATACGATATAGTATTTTTTTTAGAAATATAAATTTTGCAGTTTAATATAATTTTTAATGAATAACAATTTTCAAACTATTTTTAAAAACTACCCATTGCATCGCAGAAAGTCATAACGAATCCGACTCGTTTTCATATTTCAACATAAGTACATAACACGAGTCAGACTCGTTATACGATCCTAATGGATTAATATATTATCGGTTTCTTATATTATGTAATCTAGATAAAATAAATATGTATTAAATAAAAAACAGAAACGCATTCAGAAGTATTCAATCAGTGAATGTATTTTAGAATCCAATGTATTAGATACTGGGCGTACAAAGCGTGCATGTTTTTTCTGTGCAGAAATCGATTGGAGAGCAACACGGAACACTGGAACGCTTTGCTACTATCGTTGCGCGAGCTCATCGAATGGGTGATAAGGAAAGACACAGAGCTCACCGGCCTGGGACCCGTTTGCGGCGATGTGGCTGCTCTACAAAAACAACAGGCAAGTCGTCGCGAATGCTGTTTCGCGCATAGATTACCACTGGCTTCCGCTTCGTCGAACCTCAGTTAGTCCGTGTAAAATCTGTAGACGTACTTTCGTCAGCATTTTATTCGTTATCTTCGGGAGACGGGCATGCTCCATTTAACATCCTTTGGTTCGCGGCAGTAGCATCAATCCTTCGAAACTTCAGGATTCGAGCCAAGTTACTTGGATAGGACTTATATATCTAAAATCGATTTCATACAGTCGTCCTCCGAGAAGCTCGTAAGTTTCCTCGCAAACTGATTGGACGAATAGAATATAATTACGTATAAACTCATGCACTATCGGGCGAGTGTTCAACTGTCTCTACGAGACACGACAGCTCATCCGGAATACGGATATTTACGTATTCTCATCACGTTTGAGTATTCCGCCTCATGGAAACGTGAGTCTCAATTACTTCGCTGCTCTTACGTCAATTGTGCGCTAAATGCTTCAACTAAATTCGCTGCTGATTAAATGAATTTCCGGTTCACTAAATCTCATTAGACAGAAATATTTCGTTTATTTTAAGAGATCTTTAACGTTCTTTAACAAGATGTTGCCTTTTTATGACACATTAAAACAATTGATCAACTTTTTGAAGATTATTATAAATAGTCACGTTTTAAAGCACTCTTTTGACATATATTGTTTTTAGTTATCTGTTATTTTCTTCTATGCCGTTAACTGTAGATTCTTCTAAAAATTGAATATGCTTCGTGCGGCTGGAATTGAGTATACAGTGACTCACGAAACCGCTCGTGCGCGCGCGCGATTAAATGTACCATACAATAATTATCGCAGATAACTCGAAGTTTGGGTTGATTCGAAGAAGGCAATCAACGAAAACAATCTTTCAATATCAATATAACATATAAATGAACAAATAATTATAATCTCTTTTCTTTCTTTTTCTTTCTCTTTCTCTCTCTTTTTCGCTTTCTCTTTTTTTCTTACTACAGATTTATTCATGAATTTGGGAAGGAAATTCGTAACAATGGTATGATTTGATCAGTTTCGTGAGTTACTGTATATATGCATGAATATCCTTCGCGCCACAATGTATAAAGGTGCACTAGTTTGGATTAATCCAGATTAGAGCACGCATGTTGCCGGCATGCAGAAGCGCCTGTACCATTGATACAGGTAGTATCCGAGTGTACGGAGGTGATAAGCCGCATGTCCCTCGACCAGATCATTGATGTTATCGTGCGGCTAGATCTGTGTGTATTTGTCACTCACACCGGAGAATACCAGGAAATGGCCATCGATTATCCTTAATTACTCAGGCGGAAGGGTAAGGTGCTCAACCATATACTCATCCGATTGCCTTGGTATAGATGCGCCTCTCGTAAATATGATCGCATTGAAATTTAGCACAAAAATGATATTAATTCAATTCACAATCAATCAATGAGAGAATATATTTTAACGGTGCATATTTTTGCATTTATAGATTAAAACGGAAGAGAAAGCAATTTTTTGTCATTCTCTTTTATAATACTATTATAATTAAATTTGTAGAAATATATTGCAATTGCCAAAATAAATCGTAAAATATAATAACTCTCTCTTTAAAATCTTTCTCTACAAATACTTGAGTTTATTTTTATATTACAAAAAAAAACAATTTTCTAATATAGGAAAACTTATTTTTTAATATCTTCTAAATCGTAACTATATATACATGCAGGTGAATAACGTAGTTGCCGATTGTATGTGCGTGTATTTAACAGAGAGTGCAATAACAAATATATCTCTCCGCACGTGACATACACATTATCTTTGTTAAATACTATATAAAATGAAATATAGGTATTCCTCGTGTTTTAAAGGGCCGATTTAGATTCGTAATAATGATTTACAATCGCCTTTACTCCCTTGGGATCTACACGACACGAAAGAAGCACCCCGCTACATGCGTTACTTGTATTCCAGCAAGTTCGCATTAGGCACGGAATTTAAATTCTTACCCTGCAACATGGGGCTGCAATCGTTTCCGAGCGATTTTCTTAGCGTAATTGTTTGTCCCGACTTCTACGTAGATCCAGTTAAGGCCATTACCCCGTCGGCATTTCGCACGTCTACTTTTCTCAGTAACTATATATCTCTTTCTTCAACTTTATTAGTAAAAAATAATATATACGATTGAAGTGAAGTCCTATGCGAGATTATCACCGCGGTTTGAAATTTGATGCGTCGATTGTCACGTATCGGGAAAGTACGGTTAATGTAAATCGATTTCACTCGGATTTAATTTAAACGATTCGCCGGTAATTAATAAATCCTGCCCTCATGCATATGCGTCGCGAGATTCTAAATAATTCCGTGAATATCCTAAACGGATCCATATGCAAAACTCTGGGACGCTCGCCTCGAGCGATTTTAATTACACGTTGTTAATTTAATTAGTGCTTGACGTTTGGGAACATGGCGTTTTTCTCGAATGCTTCAATTCACTATGATGATACTACGAACGTTGAGCTTTTATTTATGCATATTTTTTTTTATAAAACAAGTTGCCTTATTAAGGACGTTCTTCAAAAAAAATTTCAAAATTTAATTTTTTTTAGTTTTGGCATTTTTTCCTTATAGAACTCGACGAGAGGAGCAACTTTGGTCCTCTTGGCCAACCTCGTATTTCTTACCGTTTGGCCCGGAAAACCTTTTCATTAGTAAAAGTTGAAACTTTGAGGCTCAGTATCTTGATTTTTTATACCGGAAGAGGTACTGAAATTTATACCACGCATAAAGCACACCTAAATTAACGTATATTCACAGTTTCAAGAAAATCCTAAGAAAATCAATTTTCTCTAGTATAAGGACCGGAGAACGTCCTTAACGAAAAGTATTATCGGATATAATAATAAAATAAGAGTAATTACTTTAAGTAATTTATATCGCGATCAACGTTTAAGAAGCTCTTGAATTTTACAACTGACGTTGTTTCCAAGAATTATTTTAATAATCGGAATGAATTGAATAATATTGATCAATTTACTTTGAAATTTGAGATCAGTTGAGAACGTTATATTGTTTTAAAGGAATTCTAAGATTATTTCTAGGCAATTAATAAATCAAAGAAGGATAAATGCCACGTTGACACAACGATAATGCAATGCTAAACTTTAATTTTATCTACATCATTTTTATCGATAACTATTTTAGCATGAACAATATCGTTAAAATATTTTCTCAAGTAATACTTAAAATACTTTCGACCTCGCACACAACATTTTGCATAAAAGTTGACTAAAGGGATCTATTCTGTAAATGTTAACGACATCATTACGTGCTTTGCGCAGATATAATATACCACAGAAAAGCTGCGCAAAGTACGAAACGATATCGTTAACGTTTACAGAATAAGCCTCTAAGTCGCCGTTATATAAATTAAATTCTATTTTTAATTTTCTACGTAGTTCTGGATACGATTCGTAATTATAGAATAAACATTTTGTTTCAATATTTTCAAATAAAAGTTAGAAATCATTTTTACAATACGAAATAGCGGAAGGAAAATGAATTCGCTCGATCGGAATCGAAACTGTCGCAGCCGGGCGCCCATCTCGGTATCGAAGTCGAAATGAGAGACGCGTAATTAGAAGGCCGTTTACTGCACCCACGCAATCGGAATGAAAGCCGATCGCACGCGATTTAGTCGCTGTTACAACGACGGTGTAACGAGCGCGACGGCCATTCCTCTTACGCCAGAACCGTCCTGAAAATTCCATTTCGCTCGCGAGCGCGCGCGCGCGGATCGATCCCAGACCCGGACGCGTCGTGTAAACTCTCGCGCGCCTGTAAACGGCATCGTTACACGTCCCGGCGACGAGCCGTTCACGACGACGACGAAACGTTTCACGCACGCACCTTTTGCACGCGGCCCATTTCGTTTGTTCGTTCGTTCGTTCATTCGTTCGTTTGCGCGTGTGCGAATATGGTTGATAAATCAAAACCACCGACGTTACGTTGGAAGGCCGACGTCGAGAGGCGCATCGATTTGCGCCCGCGAATTCGATGAATTTTGCTGGTTCGCGACGAAACACGTCCGCGGTTTCGAGCGTGCATTTTTCGACGCCTATCTTTTTCTCGGCGCGACCGATTGGTATTTTCGTTTCGGCCTTGCGGAATTTTCGCTTTTCGCGCGAGGATGATCACGCTTGGTGGTTATATTTTTCGGCCGGGCACTTTGGCCGAGTGTCAACCTTCGGAATTTATGCCGATGTGTTTCTTTCGGCTTGCTGGAGAGCCCGGACCTCTCGTCGCGACGTTACCTCAATTGTTTACGGAGAGATCCGTCGACGTTCGATAGCTCGTGAAATATTTAACGTTCGTTTCTCTAACGGATAACAGTATCGACTGATATTCGAAATTTGTCCACGTGGGTAGATCATAAATAAAAGAAAGCTTGCTTCCATCGGGAAAAAATTTATTGAACGATTCATACTTATTTAGGATTAATGAGTCAGGCAAATGATTATTTATCGTCTAAATTCCTTTTTATTTTGTTCCGTCGCGCGGGAATGAGAAATGGAAGGATTACTTTCTCCGTAAAATTTAACGCATTTAAATTTAAAATAATTTTATTATTTGTCGCAATATCTACATGAAATATGAGAAAAGGAGGTCTCTTTTTCACAGAATTCTGCAATGAAACTGTTCTGAAATAATTAAATCATTTATCGTATGAATATCTCTTTTTACTTGTTTTTTTTTTAGCGCTGAGTATAAAATAACAGACAAAGGACATTCTTTCTCCGTGGAGAATTGTATATTAAAAAATTGTTCTGAAATAATTTATCTCCTCGGTGAGATACGCAATAACTGTTGGGAGCAGTTAAATGCTGAAGATTCTTAGTGTCAGATGCTCGTATATTACTGCGATACGCATCAGCGCATTGTTGCCTCACGTTGTATATATACCTCGTAATTAACCTCTCGTAATGGTAACCACATTGATAAGGGAATTGTCTTGCTGCAAGCAATTAGAAAACGTTTAACTGTCCAAGTGGATGGACAGCTTTAAATTGTTCTAATTTCTTAATTAACATTAATCTTAACTCGTAGAGCTAGCTAAGCACGCACGTACGCTTCTGTGCGCACAATTTACAATGAGAGTAAAATTATTTGTAATTAATCCGTTTGCAATTTGTTTATCCCGTAAAGTTTTTAATTCCACTTTGCAATTAAATCATACATTCGTAAGAAAAGTATGATTCATACGTAAACGTATTATATTATTTGTAATATAAAAGCCTTAGAAGAGAAATCTATACAATTGCGAGAGAGCAAAAAAAATGAAGAATAACCGCAATGAGATTTCTATCACTCACTGCACGCCGCGTCATCATTCTTCGAAATAGGAAGCAAAGAAAGAAAATAACGACGAAAAATATAAAAATGATTAATGGCCTGCATATGGTGAAATCTATTTTGTAGAACAATTTTACCAGTTTATTTAACAATCTAATTTAACAATACGCAATGTGCATTATCTTCTGACATATTATATCTTCAAGACTGTCTTCAAGACTTCTTCAAGATTGTCTTTGCAAATTCTCGATTAATGTTAAATATATGGTGATAAGTAGCGAGTTAAATCACAATGAAAGAGAGAGAGAGAAAGTAGCTTGTATATTACCTTTAAAAATGCAATTATTTAATCGGAAATAATAACATAACCTGCATCTTTATTTTGAGATGGTTTTATGTATCATGTCATTATTTTCCCAATCAGTTTGTAAAAGCACAGACAGACTTACGCTTCTAAAGAAATATGTGATTTTATTCTTCAAAAAATAACTGTTTTTTGTCAGCGGTGACACAGAGTGCCTACTGCAGCACGCGTTAAAAAATCAAAAAGAAAAATCACCCGAAAGACATCGAGACTTGAAAAACAAGACGCGAATTCATTTAATTTATTGTATTGTTACGAAATATAAATGTCGAATGAAGCTAACGAGAACCGTCAATCATATTTGCAAACGCAATCGTGAAAACAAGAAAATCCTTTACTCAGATGACGCAGTTAAAGACGGTCTCTTTGCTCCACGAATTCGTTCTTGCGATGAATTTTCTTCCCGTATAGCGATATAAAAAAGGAAACTTGACGCGAACATGCCATCTGGGCGTCTCTCGACGCGCGACGAAAAGATCCGTGGCGTCTTGCTAGCAGCAAATCCACAACTCCGCGAACGACGAGAGATAATCTCGTTAACTAGCGGGCGCGCAATATTGTAAGAGTGCCTTTTTACCCACTCGAGTTCTTCTCGCCGACTGCAGCGGGCTAATTTTCAACCTCGCTGCATAATGTCCTCGTCAAACGTAATTACGAACGTACATGTTAATATCTCTGCACGATGCAGCAGTGTTTGACGGTATCGCATCTTCATCAAGAATGTTTTATTATTTGAATTAAATTTCTCCATTATATAATATAATATCTCATTATTAACTTATAATTAACATGTGTGCTGTGTGTATAACGAATATCTTTAAAAATCAAGCATTAAATAATTATATTTTCTTTTGTGCAATACCTATTTACTTTTATTTTCATACATATGTCTCTGCTTTTCTTATTAGTTGCTTTATTTATTAAATTAATTGATATATAGTAATAGAACTTTTAAGAAATTATACTGCCGAAAATAATGATAGCGATGACGATATCATCACTATTATATATCCATCAATATTGGCATTATTCTACTCTACCTGTCACTGCAGACAGATGAATTTAGTCGAAAGGGCTAATTTCTTGAGGCCTCTCTCCTCGGCGAAGAGTTGAATGCCAAGAGAAAACTTGGCACTGCACCAGACACCGATGCTCCTTGTCTCGTTATTTTTGTTTCACGATTTACGCGTCTCCTTCACAGGACGACCATCGTGGCTTCAGGAGGCAGCTGGAGGACAAACGGCCGGTCGTGGAGAACAATTTGCTGAGCGGCCGCCAGTACATCGCCAATGAGCCTCCGCTGTCGGACACATCGGACTCCGAAGGTACGTTATGAATTAGTTGAATTACACACAAATTGTATTTCTTTGTTCTTTAATCTATTTCACGGAAAAGCGAAAAAAATAAAAAATTTTATGATACGTGATATATTAGGTAGGTACTTCAAGCAACTTTTCAAAAGTGATAAAAATACTTAAAAGAATAGAAACATGTTTCATGAAAGTGGAATTGTATTGATGTTGATTATTTTTACTTTTTACTATGATTGATTTTCTCGTGGCGTTCTTTCGTGGTATTTTTAAAATATTACTTTTATATGAGACAATCAAATAGCTCGGGATTCCAATATCGTCCACTTCGCTCATACGAATAAACATCTCGCGAAGAAACAAAGGAAGTCGGCCAAGTACGTTCATCATTAGTGAAACCACTTTATAACGCAAGACTGAGTTCGTCGATAGTGCGGCCCCGGTAATTAAGAGCGGTGGTGTACCTTTCAATATCTCAACAATTCGCGATTTTTATTCTTATTATTCATATCAATTTCCGGGAAGAGAGGCAATAATCTCGAGTCTATCTCGGCCTATCTCGCCGATTTATCGGTTTGGAAGAGAGCACAGAATTCTCCTTTTCTTTGTTTATACCTCCCGTTTGATAATTAACGAATTGATATTACTACCATTGTCTTGCTATCAATGATTATTCTCGGTAACGTTACTTCGAGTCTGCAAGAAGATACTTACTAATGTTCAAAATTAATTCTCTCGGTTTTTAATATAACATGTAATATATATATAATATTAGAAAATATTTCATGTGGACGATATGAAGGAATCGACTACTGAAGCGATTGGAAGAAAATTCACATTTCCCTCTCTCTGAACTATCGATATTTTGCCGAGATTAATAAAATCTTACGTGTATTGCAGCGAACACGGATGATCAGTTGATCTTGTCGCGAATATAAGAAAAATTTCATTTAACCTTTCTCTTTCCCGGCGTATAAACTTGCGAATTGCGTTTTAATAATTCACACATTTTACCTTCCGTGAATTTCCGCGCCAGCTGAGAATTTCATGCCGCGCGGCAAGAATCTAAGAACAACTGCCGATTGTGCTTGCACTGGGATTTCCAGACTGAAAGGCCACTGAGAAATATTTTGCGTTTTTCTTTCTTTTTCTTCTCCCGGTTCTGCAACCTAACCCGCGAGACCAGAAACGAGCTTCATTCTTTACTGTCGCTCCCTTTTCAAGCGCGGCAAGGGCAAGGAACGCGTATAACTGCGACGCTCTGAATATTTCATTTACATAATCCCACCTCGCCGAAAGCGCAAATATTAAGAAAACCCGGATAGATATCTGATGCGAGATACGAGAATTATGTTTATTTGTGAATTTGCACAGTGAGAAATAATCCTCCGCGTATCAATCATAAGCCTTCAAAGAAAAAACAATAATGAGGGTAGCGTGGGGAAAATCGCGATAGGCCGATAAATAAAATCTAAAAAGAAAAAAGAGGAAAGAAAGTGGAACTATTCTATCGCACGTCGAGCAACTCAAACTTAACTCTCCGTCCTCATATATTTGTCTCAACTTTCTTTTCTTCTTAGGCTTTCAAGCTTTCTTTGCCCATTTGCAGCTCTGGTAAGCGACTGACGAAATAACAAAGACACGTTCACGTAGTAAGCGAATATACAGAATGCAGAATGTACATACAATGGATCAAAAAAAGTATTTTGTAATAAAGTTATTGTAAGAAAACTAGGTGTGCAAATACTTTTTTGATCTACTGTATGAAAATATATGAACGTAGAGGAATGCATGAAAATACAAAAATACATACAGAACTAAGTGCGGAACTAGAGATGAGATCAAGTTCAATACGTACTTAAAATTCCGAATCAAATTTAATAATCAAGTTTTATTTTCTTAGATTCGAATATTTATAAGAAATAATGTTTCATACATTATACTTGCGAAGTAATCAAATTCTGATTAGTTAATTAGTTTCAAATTTTTAGAATGAGTGGCCTGCAGGATTTGAAATGTACTTATAATAAGTAGTTTGTCGTAACGAATCGAATCTTTACTACTTAATGAAAAGATATTTGTGTGTATGTCTACTTGGAAGTAACATTCTTAGTTTTCGAGATACTCATAGAGGATTCGAACTTATTTCGTCCAGGTTTGAGTATACTTGAAATATTGCTTTTATTTTTCGAAATAATCAGAGTTCGAAACTACGCTAACAAATTCGAATCTGCTTGTAAGATACTTAATCCCATCACTACGCGAAACCCAAAAATTCCCATCAATTAAAATTTATATTTTAGTATTAAAACGTAATTAAAAAATGAATAAACTCCAATGTGTGTGAGATTTGAAGATTTAATATTATGATCATTAATTATTTTCAACTATATATAAAGATACGTTTTAATAAGTTACGTGAGAAAAATCCTATATTTCGTTGAAAATGTACATGTATTAAAAATGTTAGCTTTAATTTTCCATTTACAATTTTCTTTTTGTTATTTATATCGAGAGATAATCCTTTATACAATGTATACAATGTACGTACAATGTACGTTATACAGGTGTTTTTTATGTAACTATTGCAAACAATTCTCTTTTTATGTGATATCATATTTTATCGTAATATAATTTCAAATATTCGATTCTGAAATAAAACTTCTGGTGTTAATGCAACTGATGCAACTCTATCGAGAATCGATATGAAGGGTTTCGAAATTAGTCACAAGTGTACACTTTCCAGTTTTCGTTCTGTATCAGCAACTCCAAAAGTTGTAAAATTTAGACGAGATGTTTTATTCATATTACATCGTCTCTGATTGAGGAAGAACAGAAAGGGTGAAGGGAAACACTAAATAATACATCGAGGTGAATTCGATTTCTTTGATTTATTCTTCAATTTAATGCGCGGAGATTTCATTTCCAATAATTTTATATACGTTTTCGGATATCGCGAATTAAATCTTATACACGTGTAATCTATATACATTACATGAAGTAATATAGATTTGATGAAAAATACTCTTGGTTTCCTTGCCTGTTTCTGTGCTTTTTATCGGTTGAAAAATCAATAATTATTGTTTATTTACATCTTCTGAAACAAAAGGTGTTTCCCTTTATATTTATCAGTTATTGCGATAAGTATCGCCACATGGTTCAGTGATCAAATTGGTAAAGATGCTCGTCACGGTTTGAAGAAAGGCCGGGCCCAGGTACAAACCTCACTGAAGTGACAGTTTTCGCAATAAATTCTTTACAATAATTTAAAAAGGATACTTATTAGCGTCAAAAGTTAAATCGATTAATCGGTTTAAAGTATGTGGATTCACTGTTCTAACGGAGAACTGCGTTTCAAGACAGACAAATAATCGATGCGCAATTTGCTGAGTTGCGGAAAAGATATGCAGAATTCATACAAAAGTATTATTATTATTAGGTTATCAAGATCCAGCTCGACCGAAAATGACATGAATTGTGATGTCTACTTAATTGAGAATCATATATAAGATCTGTTTTATTTATTGTTTAAAAATCCTCCAATTGTATTAATAAATATATTTACAATGCGTTTATTTAATTTTTTTCTGACTGCACGATTATTTGTGCTGTATCGGCTAGAAAAAAGTTTACTTCAGCTAGATAAACGTAACTCCGTCGTGAGTCACGTGGGGTTTTCAATTGAATTAGAAGTATCGCAGTACATCGGTACCGATGGATAGGGAGCTTTAGGAGAGATGTCCCTGAGGGGGAACCGGAAACTTGTAGGTGAAATTTACTGAAATCCCAGAGGAAAGCACGACCTGATCTTATGTCATCGTTTCTCTCTCTTTCTCTCCCTTTCTCTCTCTTGCTTTATAAATCCAATAGCCAATAAGAAATATTTATTGCGCAATAGCACATTTTGAACGCGGTTGCTACTAACAAACTCGACTTTCAAATAAGAGTAAAGTTTCCAATTTCTTTTATGTTTCAATCGATTACTAATAACCGAATGTTTATGGAATCAGTGAAAACATTCGTACGATGTTTCTATTGCAGTCCTGTGTATTTTTCGATAACGAGAAATAACGATAAATAACGAGGAGAGATTATTGGTATTTGCGTATGCAATTAATGATATGCGAATCGTTCGTTAATCTTCATTAGAATATTATTCGATACATTTTGAATGAACATACATTTACGTCAATGAACGATAGTTATTATCGTTTATCGGAATAACGCGCGATTGACGCAAAATATCGAAATAGCCAAACCAAACAAACCGTAACAACTGGTGATAATTTAAGCAAGTTTTGACGGTAAGTTCATTAGTCTCCGTCAAAACGTGATCTAATTACTCGAACCGTATTCGCGCAAATTCGTTTGTCAATGCTATCATCGTGTTTATAACAGTCTGTATTCAATGTGATGTTATATCAATATTGTGAGATTAATATACTATCAGAATCAATAATCTATATTTACAATCATATTATTTACAATCATACACTATTCTTAAATGTGTATATAAATTATCTAATTTCCAGAATATTTTAGGAAGAATTGAATGAATTAAATAAGATTAAATATCAGACAGAAAATGTATATAAATTTCTACAGCAATATTTTCTAAATTTATTAACAAATAGGTATATTCAATCATATCTGCAATAGGTACATTTCGTACTTTATTCAAACGTCCACGATCATAAAATATATCGCGTGTCAGCGTGTTTTATAAAAATTATACTATTTATCACACATTTTATTATATTGTTTTCAATATCGTAAATTCATATTATAGGTACCTATATCTATGATATTAACATAACAAGACAATCACTTCCTCGTCTAAATCGCGAACGAGTTGGTGTATCGCTTCACATATTCAGAGAACGATTTTGTTGAAGTATATAAAAATTAGGCTAGATACAAATTTGAAAATAATTAATGTAAAACATTCAGAACGAATCTTATATGTATGAAGCGATACACCAACATTATTCATTCGTGTATAGGTATATGGTATTATGCAACACGTGCATGGAAAGTGCCCCATTACGCACGCTACGCGTGCGTGATAAACCACTTTCCAGGCACTTGCAACATAAAATAGGGAGTGTAAGCCGTGTGTAAAGATGAAAATTCCCGGGTGCGGTAACCGCACCCGGGAATTTTCATCTTACCTCACTTGTTACACAAATAACTATACCGCGGCTTTCGGCTGCAGTCATTGTCATTCACCATGCCGCGTGTAATATCCGACGTAAGATATCCGGAATAACCATAACGATAGCTTCGCTCTGCGTAGAACGGATTCGATCCCAATAACGTGGAACGGCTCCTGCGAGCGGGCAACTCCGACGACGGCCGCGCGCGATTTCACTCATTCCGTAGGTAGTCACGTTTCGCGAAACGTGCGCGGCATCGAGTGTAACTAGGCCGGCCGACGTCGATAAATTTCTGGCAGAATAACATCGCGCACGCCGTAAGGCCGGATTATACAATATCGACGTTGAACGTTGAACTCGTCGGGATATAGATTATCCGCGAACGAGGGTTCGCGACCCCCGATCGGAGCATAGCCGGAATTTCGGACCCTCGCGCGAAGCTCATCGACCAACTGTCTTTTATTCCCGTTAGCTTCGGAGGTCGAATTTACTATTTTATATCTCGAAACATCTCACAATAAAATAAAATATTTGGGTCGTTATTTTATAATAATTTATAAGTAAATGAAGGTTTGATGAAAAATCTTTTTGATGTGTTTCTTCTATCAAGATAGATTAAATCCTTTTTGTCTGAAAAATTAGATTTTTGATCATCTTTTCCGGATTGTCTATTTTTAGACTTTGCATACATCTCTATAGTTACGTCCACGAATTGAAAACAATTTGATTATACGTCTTACTAGAACGCGCGCGTCAATAATTTCTTTCTGATTGATTGGTCAGATAGAAATAGTTGACCGAAAACCGTTTTGTCTTTTTTTAATGTCGATTGTCGTAGCTATAGGAATATGTATAATTCTCTAACATTATCAGGTTTTGTTAAATAGAACAGAATTCTTTAATTATATTGCTCAGAAAATCACTGCCTTGAATAATTCTGTAGATCGAATTCTGTTGATGAAAAAGCTTCTGTGTGCTAAAAATAAAACTTGGACGTTAAAAGGAATTTTCAAGACATCAAATATCTTTATATATCATTATAGACTTTTAAAGAAAAATAATCTCGTAACTGTTTTGAATGACGTATATATTTTATTCATGAAGATATTAAACTGTCAGAAAATAATTTTTAAAACTAAATAAATGAACATTATTGTTTGTATTATATTATACTCATTATTCAGTGATATTTAAATAATGATATAGATAAATCATAAAATGAGTCAATTGATATTGTGAGCTACGTAGGGCCGAAAGTTTCCAGCCCAAGGATATAAAAAAATAAAAAATATTGAAATAAAAAGTGACTATATTAAAAAATAAAAATGGTTGATTTATTTTTTCAACTCATTTTTATATCCTTGAGCCGAAAACTTTCGACCGTTACTGTTACTACGTATTACAATACAGTTTGCTAATACGCGAAATAGAATGAAAGTTTTGCATTTCGTACAGATCGTTTTTATATATTTTTATTCATATATGGCTCGTTAGAAGCAACAGAATTTACGCTCCGCTCCTCTGGAGAATCTCGCCGTTACTTTCGTAGTCATCCATTTCCCACTTCTTGAAAAATCTAAACGCCGCGGCGATGGAGGAAAGAATTAGCGAGACATTCCGGAGATGTGGATGGAGACGAGAGCGGGAAGTCAGGGAGTGAGAGTTAGATAAACTAGTGGCGTACGTGCCCGGAAAGTAGAGCGTCAACTGTTGAATAGATGGCTTGAGAGAGACGAAGAGCACGGTCGCCTAATTCAATTCGTTCAACAGACTACTTTCGGAGACGTTCTTTTTCGTTTGGTTCGTCTTGTTGTCTACCGCGGTCGTTCCAGCTTTTCGACACCGCCACCCCTCTTGCATCGGAGAGAAGCTGCATCACCAATCCGACGTGACGGTTTCATTTGACATGTCGATCTCGGCGAGGGAGATCGGTGGATCCGATGGCGTAGAAAGAAAACGCGTAGATCGCGCGCATTTCTCTTATCGGGAGTAGCTTAAATCGTTCGGAGATACGAAATAAAAAGCTTCTCTATCCCTTCGATTTCTTTAGTACCGCGCCGAGTTTTGCCGCCTTTTGGATGACGGCTCGATAGTGAGCACCGAGTTATCTATCTACCAGGAAAAACGGTCATGGGCGTCCCCGATAAATTTTATCATCTAAAACTCTGAAAATCGCATTTATAAAAAAATTGAAAGATTTAAAAGGCAACGTAAATTTCTCGACCGTGGTTAGTGGTTGATTTTTCTTGAATTGAAATCTATTTTGAAATATATATCGATGATACGAAAAACGATAAAGTTGCCAAACGAATTAATTTAGTTTTTAACGTTCCTTTCGACAGATGGAATATTCGCGACAAAAAAAAGTTTGTAAGAGGATTGTGAAGCAACTTTTTACCTGCAATTTTTATTTGTGTCATCGAAATAACATAACTATCAATTATTACAAATGTGTCGTGCGCGCAGAAATGACACGTGCGTGTCTGCGTAAGCATAATGCGACATATGCGCGTATAGTTATCGCAACAAACTGCTCTCATTTTCCGCACGCGCGGCAGACATGCACCGCGCTTTTCCGCGGCTTGTCATCCATTAAACCGTTTCCTAGATTGACCGATCAAATGCCGTCGTGACGCGAAAGATAATCACGGCCGCGCCTGACGACGTGTCCCGTTCTGACCAAATCGTTTTACCCATCTTTTAATATCATCGACGCGCCTTTATCGCGTGATTTACTGCGCGTATCTCGCTGGAAACCCGTAAAAATGTCGAGGTAGCGCGTGGATTACTGGCATCCAACGAGATTCACAAGGAACCCTTTTATGTGTTTTTTTCTACGCCATCCGGAACTTCACGCGTAACGAAAAGCAGAAACGGCGCGAGCTCGAGTTATCCCAAGCCTATCCCGGGAATTAATTGTCCTATGAATCACGCATCGTATCATGCGGTGGACAGTTTTTATATGCATGTTTAGCATTGATAACGGTGACGCCGTACCTATATATGCCCTCTCGCTGGCTCCCTATCTACCGTGTGTTATGTTGATTTATGTTCGCGATATTCCCCAGCTGGTCTTCGCCGCGATTCATTCTGCGCATCAGCATTTAATCATCGCGCCGCATGAATTTATCGATCGACAGTGTTGAGAAATCAGGAAAGAGGCGCGTGTTATTTTTTATCAATTCGCTCGACTCGATCTCTTCGTTTCTTCGACGAATATAACACGCTCGTATTTTAACAGACCGTAAAGTCAAGT
The DNA here is from genome assembly GCF_030848805.1 of Temnothorax longispinosus. Classification (NCBI taxonomy): domain Eukaryota; kingdom Metazoa; phylum Arthropoda; class Insecta; order Hymenoptera; family Formicidae; genus Temnothorax; species Temnothorax longispinosus. The sequence goes on along the minus strand of NC_092359.1, from coordinate 9,720,507 downwards.
CGGAAAAATGTGATCTTTGGTCTATTTGTTACTTAACGACTTTGATGCAGAGTAATATTATGTTAGGGACGTGGCCACAAAGAGGAATTTTGCCGCATAGGAATGTACGCGCGATCATATTTTTTCAATATTTTGAAACTCAGAAATTTGATATTTCATCCATTTGAAACAATACACTTGTAAAATAACGAAAGTCTGGAAGCGGAATAAAAACTAGAGCTTTGCAGGTTTGTTTTGGGGAAAAACGTTTAACGGTTTATTTTTTATTTGTCTTTTCTATAGCAGGCAGAGAATTGGACGGTGATTCCAGGGGATACCGAAGCGCCGAGGAGCAGGCGCGCGAATTGACGCGGAGCATTCGCCGCGAAGTGAATAAACTTTCCGAGCAGTGGAACGCTTTAATCGAACGTAGCGATGCGTGGAAGCGGAAACTCGACGACACCGCTAACGTGAGTACCTTACTCCATTCTTACTTACACAGAAAGCCGCTTACCTTCGAAGTGTATTCTCTGATATGAATACCAATCTTTTGCTTTTTGCGGAAATAAATCCGGGATTGGCCCCTGAATCCAGCTGTATACAGATCGAAAAGCTACTTCAAGGGGCGGCACTCGGAATTTTTAACGCGCGAGAGATCATTTTTTCGCTCGAGCTCGAGCGCGCGGAGAAGCGAAACTCCGTAAATTGCAAAATAACGTGCATAATTATGCACGGATTTTAGAATTACTAAATTTAAAAAAAACTGCATGATTAACGATCTCAGAATTACTAAAATGAAAAGAAACGGCGGTTATCGATGAAGCGTTAAAATTGTTGCGTGTTTATGCAACAATTTTAGAGCAAAGAGAAATTGTTGATCGTCGAGCGAAGATTAATTGGTACACGAGGAACTTTACTACGTGATTTTTCGTAGGGTAGACGGGTAGCGAGTAATTGTCAGAGAGAGTATAAGAAAGAGAGAGGGAGAGGGAATTTATTTTTAATATATCAGGTACACACAGAAGCTAGATGCGCGTAGATACGAAATTCGTGATTTATGATACATCTCGATGGACAGATAAGAGAGATGATGTTTGCGGACGGGCTACGAGTTTCGCAAGAATTAATTGATATTTTGTTGCTGGGCGTAATATGCAAACTTAAATTAAGCGCGAAAACTTAAAGTTTCCTTGTAGCGGCGAGCGAATGCGAAAACTTTGA